>NW_012027422.1:3020-7012 GCF_000956235.1 Wasmannia auropunctata
ATCTCAATAGTTTTTTTCAGGATATATTAATTACAAAATAATTTTCCGTGATTGTTATATATTGAAGATAATGCCACTTAGGTTCTTTTTATGATTTAACAACAGATTTTTTTCGAAGTCGTATAATATATTTAAGATGATACAAAGGTCTCATTTTTTTCAATCTGATACAATTTTTTCGAGGTGAAAACGTTAAAAAATATACTTGGCGGTTTTTTTACATTTTTAATGTCTTTTCCACGGATTGAGTTATACATAGCCGTTTTAGTCTACCTGCGTTAACACGTGCTATGTCAAGCGACTCAAAATGAGTCAGGGATCGTGAAAAAGAGACCCGACCCAAGCCAGATTGGGTCGCTTCACAACTGTTTACACCGTCATGACCTATCGTGTTTAGGTGAAATATAAGGTATAGGTCGCGGACTAAGCGTGCGGTGTAAATGTAGCCATAGTGAGCGACAGAGCAAGTGCTGAGAGTGTACATGTGATAGAGTGCAAGTGAGGTAGCTGCACGCGAGCGACACTCCGAGAAAGATAAGTCTTTGTAAGTACAAATCATTATTGTATTAGATATTAGATAATATTTTCGCTTCTGTGTTTTTGAAGATTGCGAGTGACTCTATAAGACGTTTACAAAAAGTAAAAATAAATTCAAACTGTAAAATGTTACAATAAGTAGTATCTTCATTATTTCAATATCATCAAAAAATTCAATAAGTTTGCACAATTAACTTTAAATTACAAAGATTGCATTCTTTGTAATTTATGTTGAAATATTAACATTGTCATCTTATGTTAAACCCAGTCATATTATATTAAATTAACATAATTTAAGTCGACATGCAATATATGTTAAATTTAATACAAATTTTTCAAATGTGCACTTTTACATTATTTATTTTAATGTTCAGTTCTTTATTGATTTTATTAGGTATATGTTATAAATCATATTATATGTATATAAAAAATACATGAATAATAATAAAAATAAAGTAAATTAATAATAGTATCATAATAAAATTCTTTGATTAAATGCATTATTGAATTTGATTCAAACTTTCTAATTGCATTTTTGACACCAAGTATATGCATTGTCGAAAAGCCGCTGCCATGGTGAGGCTTTATACATGTAATTCCAGTTTGCTGGTTTCCAAGGCCATTGCCACATTTGAGTACATCTCTCTGGATGCGGCATCATCGCCAAGTGTCGACCATTTTTAGAACAAATGCCAGCAATGCCATTTACGCTGCCGTTCGGATTCATAGGATAACATTCAGTTGGATTGCCATAATCATCCGTATATCTGTTATAAACATATATAGAATAATATATAAAATATACAAAATAATCTCAAAATGTTTTACTTTTATCAAAATGTATTTGATTAAATCTAGTCATTAATAAATAAAAATTATAAATATATAAATATTAATTTATCAATAACATAAATAAGTTATATTGTATTTATTTATTAAAGCATACTTTAAACTAATACCTTTTGAATTTTATATTTAATATCAAATTTAAAATAAAAACTATACATTTAATAAAATCTATTCTAGTTAGACAATCGGTAATTAAGACACAGAAAGATTTTTCAAAATTTTGACGAATTGTTATTTCAAAAAATATATTTATTCTAATTTTTTTAGATAAAAGAAATTTTAAAATTTTATAGTTATTTTTTATGTACAATATTTCCAATATCTTTAATTAATTAATTTTTTCTTTTAGATAAAAATATAAGATTTTAAAAATTTTAAAGCTATTTTTTTAACACAATATTTATAAGTAGTAGTAGTAGTAGTAGTAGTAGTAGTATGTATTTACTGCATCCCCTTAGGGGTTACATCTTTTATAGCTTTATACATCTGAAATTATACAAACTCCCTATAAGGACGCCAAAAGTCGCAAACATTATTACGGAGCACCAAACGCTTATGACTCGCAACCTTCGCCCGCATTTCCTATGTACATATATCCGCACCTCCGCCCCCCTCCATTCACACCCCCCGTTCTCTCTCGCTCCCTACCCATTCTATGCCTTCTGTTCTACGCCTGCCTCCTCGCGCACACCCACGCCGCACTTATTGTTCTACTTTTACATGTCTCAATCAATTCTTATACTAATCCTAAGTTCTTATCCTAAGTCCTTATCCTAAGTTGGACTTCCGCTTCCGTTCATCATCTCTCTTCTTTCCTTACTCTCTCACCACACAAACATTCATCCACCCCCATCCATCCATTCAACCACACATCTATTCTCATTTCTCCCTCCCTTCTACCCCGTCCCTCCCTTCTCTCTTTCCCCTTCCCACTCCCTCATCTACTCCTCTCCCTCTCCTTTCTCTCTTAAAATCCAGTCAACTGTCTCCTGCCAACTATCTCTCCCCTCCCTTTCCCAATCTTTGCATCTTTTCCATATGTATTCCACGTCTCCACTTCGTATCCGCATAGCCTACACCTTCCTTCCTCTTCCTCTACCCAGTACCTCCCTTCCTTCGTTTCATTTCCCAATCTAAATCTGGCTATTCTATTTATTTATCTACTCCATTTATTTTCCCCCCATCCCTTTTTCAGATATTTTGGAATCCCCTCATCTTTTATCCTTCCGTACCATTTATTGTACTTCGAGTTTCTTATACTTTCCCATCTTTCTTTTTTCTGAATTTCCTTGTCTCTTATCTCCAGCTTCTCCGGCAATCCCTCCTCTTTTCCCTCTTCCTTTTCCCAGTCCACCCTTAATTCTCTTTCCTCCAATTCCTCTCTTCTTTCCATCTCCCATTTAGATAATTCTCTTTTCTCTCTTCCTCTTTCCTTTATTTCCCTTAGACATTTCCGAGCCAGCCTGCTCCCTCCCCCCCTCCTCTAATCTTCTTTCAAAATTCCCCGCTCTTCTTAGTGCCGTGCTTCTCAATTTGTCTCTTTGCAGTTCCTCCCTTACCATATAGCTTGATGTTCTTCTCTCCACACCTAGAATCCATTTCAAATACCTATTTTGTAGCCTTTCTACTCCTTCCCTTTCCTTCCAATCCCAGATTTCCACTCCGTACCCTACTATTGGCCATATAGGTTTGTCAAACAGCCACGTTCTTCTTTCCCAATCCTTCCCAAATTTCCTTTTTCCGATCCCCTATACTTGTCCCATTCCCGCTGCCGCTATCTTTGTTTTCTCTTTTATGTGTGCTTCTTGCCCTCCATTTCTCTGTAATGTGTAACCAAATTACCTAAACTCCTTGACTTCCTCTATACTCTTTTCCTTCCACCTCCACTTCATTCTCTTCATTCTTCCTCCTCCTTTTTTAAATTTCATAATTTTTGTCTTCTCAGTGTTCAGTTCCAGTTCCCTTTTTCTCAAAATATCCTTCTAGCCTCTCAATCATGCTCTTCATCTCCCTCTTCCTTCGCCAATATTACCACGTCGTCCGCGTAAGCCAACGTGTAGATCTTCTTTTCTCCCAATTCCACCTCTCCCCATTTTACTTTTCCCATTTCGTCCTGCATATCTGCCGTCAGAAAATTGAACAACAGGGGGCTTAGTGGGCATCCCTGTCTCACCCCTCTTGCCGTCCAAAAAACCTCTCCCAATTCTTCTTCTATCCTGACCCTACTTTTCGTTTCTCTCAGTACCTCTCTCACTCTACCTACCAGTTCTTCTCTTAGCCCTCTCCTCCTCATAGCCTCCATCAGAGTTTCCCTGTTTACCGTGTCGAATGCCGCTTTAAGGTCTATGAATAACGCAACTAATTTCCCCTTCTTTCTTTCTATCTATTTGTTTATCAGGAAGTTTAATATATTGTTACGCCCGGGGCGATGTATCTCGCGATCACGCACTCGCCCGCGTAACGTTCGCACTTCCGCACCCGCGTTCGCGCACGCGCACCGGAAGGTCGCGGAGAAATAAGAAGGAACACCAATTAGAAACACAAGGAACACGCTTTATTATAATAACTGTGAACAAACAACGCAGCGAATAGACAGAACAGAGCTA
>NW_012027422.1:7689-10224 GCF_000956235.1 Wasmannia auropunctata
GCCTCTTTCTTCTCTATTCCCAATCTCCATATTCTTAGTTTCGCTCTCACTTCCTTTTTCCCTCTCCTGCACTCTTCGTGCCACCATCCTTTCCTTTCTCCCTCCGTTTCCCCACATTCTCTTACTGTTTTCTCTAACGCCTTCTTGACTCTCCTTCCCATCCATTCCATCTCTCCTTCTATTCCTCTTTCTCTCCATTCTACCCTACCAAGGTTATTTTTAAAAGCTTCTATACCCTCTTCATCCCATTTCCCTTTATCTCTTTTTTTCCTTTCTTTTTTCTCTATCAATTTCTTTTCTCCCACTTATCCACGCTATAATTGGATGATGATCCGAGTCTATGTTGTCCCCAACTTCCAGTATAATTTCCTCCCTCGTCCTCTCTTCTCCTAAAACATAATCAATTACCGACTCTCCACTCCCTCCTGTGTATGTCCACTCCCCCGTCTCGTCTCCTTCTATCCTCCCGTTTAAAATCATCCATCCTCTCTCATTGACAAAGTTTATTAATTTCCTTCTTTCTCCATTTATCCTTTTATCTTTCGAGTTTCTTTTCCCCTCTTCCTCTTCTCCTTCCTCTTGTCCTATCCATCCCTCCTCGGTCCCTGTCCTCGCGTTGAAATCCCCCCTACTATTGTTTTTATTCTGCCCTTTCTTCCATTCAGTCTTTTAGTCTCTCCAGCTTTCCTTCTAAGTCATTATTTACATATACTCCCACCACCCTCCAGCTGCCTCTTCCGTTTCTTACCTTTCCTGTTGTTATCCCCTCCACCTCTTCCCCCTCTTCTTCTTCCTTCTCTATCAACTCTTTTCTTCTTCCCATTGTTCTCTCTTTCCTTCCTTCTCGCTGCTTGCATCTTCCATTCATATCCTTTAGGTAATCTTTCTTTTACCTTCTCCTAGCCTTTCTCTTCTATCCATATTTCTATCAGCACTAACACCTCCCATTTCTCTAATTCCTTTCAAAAATCCAGTCTTTTCCCCTCAGCCCTGTTACGTTCCAAAACGCAATTTTTGTCACTGCTTCCCTTTTCCTCCCCTTTTCCTTCTTCACGACTGTCCTCTCTGTGCTTCCCTCCCTCTCTTTCCCTCTCCCCCCTTCCTCTTCCTCCCTTCCTATCATTCCCCTTGGTTCTGTTTCTCTATGTCCACTTCCCCCTCTTTGCTTTCTACTCTCTCTTTCCTTTGCTCCCCCTCCTTTCTTCTTTACCTTCCTCTGTTATCTCTCAACTGCTCTCTTTCTTCGTCCCAGAACTACCACGTTCCGTCTATTTTTATCTTTTCATACCCCCTCCACATTTCCTTCCCTCTTACCTCTTCCTCTCTTGCAATCTGTCTTAAATTCCATCTTGTTTTCCTTTCTAACCAAGTTAAATCTTCTTCCATCCATATTCTACTCCCCTTTAATTTTTTCTTATTTTCCATCACCTTCCTCTTATCCTCTTCACTCCCTAATTTAACTAATATCATATCTCCCCACTCTCTCCTTCCTGCCTCTATTCTCTTTACTTCCTCTATTTTCACTTCTATTTCCATTCCCCTCACTATCTCTTCTACTTTCTCCTTCCAGTTTCCTTTCCCTTCTCTTATACCTTTTACTATTATATTTTTCTTTCTGCCTTCACGCTCCTTCACCTCCCTCTATCTTCATCCTCTCTCTCTATTCTCCTGAGCCTCTCTTCAACGTCCCCCCCTTTTCTTTTTTCCTTAATATTCCATTCGTTACCTCTTTCTTTCTTCCTCGTACCCCTCTCCCCCATTTCTCTTGTCCCTCCTATTTTTATCTCCTTCATCTCCTTTTCCAACTTCTCTATTTTTCGATTCATTTCTATCCTTTCCTTCTCCCATTTCTCTTCCCTCTCTCTCATCTCCTCCCTTACTCTTACCATCTTTTTCATGAGCGTCTCCTTCTGCCCTCTTTTAATTCTTCCTTTACCCCTCTCAGTCCTTCTCTCATCTCCTTCCTTAGTTCTCTGAACCACTCTGCTATGCTTTTTGTTCCTTCTCCCTTTCTTTTCCCTTTCCTCGGTGGTGATCTTGTCATCTTTAATAAGAGGGAGGAAACGGATAACGGGAATAAGGAGGAAGAGAAGGGGGCATTTAAGAAAAGTAATATGCCCCCTCTTATTCCTCCTCATTCCCGTTATCCGTTTCCTCCCTCTTTCTCTTAAGCCATTCATCTATGCTTCCTATATTCCCTACACTTCCTGTACTTCCTCTTCTCTCCCTGATCACTCTTTCTTTCCTGTCTGCCATTTATATTCCTATTATTTCGTGCTCCCAGCACTCCCTGGCTCCCCCTCTTTCAGCTCTCTAAATGTCCCTAGCCTCAGTCCCTAGTAGCGTCTCCAACGCCTCCCTAGAGTCCCTAGCTAAGAGTCTGGCCATCTCGTCATAAATCCTATTAGTGCTGATACAAAATGGCGGAACCAATAAGATGTCTCATTTGCATGCAGTATTACACACACATCTATATAATAATACACACACAACAGTAACACACCACACCAGTGTTTACTACAATGCCATGTTGTA
>NW_012027422.1:11259-12027 GCF_000956235.1 Wasmannia auropunctata
GATGAGTCCGCCAATCGCGAGGCGATCACGAGAACACTAGCGCCGCGGAACGGAAGCGCTACTAATTGCCAACTTAGAAAAGAAATACTACTGTTGGGGAAAATAACTAGTCGGACTGGGCATTTCTTACAGTATTGTTACTTGACATTTTACTTCTTGAGAGTTCAAACAACAAGAGTTCTAATATTGTACAGATCCTTTATATTCACCATTAGTTTTCGTTTCAATTTCTAGCTTTAATTTGTACTGTTTAACATTGAGAATGACTTGATGACAAGTTAAAACGTTTGTTGATTGTATTATTTAATGTATTTTAATTAATTATATTGAAGCATTAAACATTCATCTCATAGCTCACATTTATTTTATTTTGTTATTTTATTGAGCCTTTCTTTAGTTTATTATTTTAAATAAGAAGTAATTATCTGTAAAGCTATTGTAAAGATTATTTTAAAGAAATTGCCATAAAATGACGTAATCTTGATACAAAGCAAGAATTGCAAAATTTATTGAAAAATTTGTTTTCTCACCTACTGTTTTTAAAATTGTAAATTACATAAATTAAATTGATCTTAGTCTTACTGCTTACTTAGCATAAATTTTAAATATTGTCGGTACTTATATTTTAGAACCTTTAGTGTCGATCCACAATAAGGACTTAAAGCCTTACACCGTAAGATATCGACCAATTACAAACGATTATTCTTCTCATATTCGACTACGATTGGTCTATTTCTTACTGCTTAAGGCTTAAAATCCTTATTATCG
>NW_012027423.1:0-3067 GCF_000956235.1 Wasmannia auropunctata
AGTTTTGTAAAAAATTTTGAGATTCGTTGGGTCTCCTTTTCTATCCGTGTAATTCCATGAAAGATCAGTTAGGATCATTTTCTAAAGTATCGATTTGGAAAGTAGAGATTTCAAGCTGTAAAATGCTTTTTTGAACATCTCGATATGATCATTTTTGACGAAGTTGCTCTATCTTGAAGTTTGCCTATTTTTAGAGGCTAGAACAGGTGATCCTTTAATTTTTTGGACCAGTGTATATGTAAAAAAATATTATTTTATGCCTTTAATGTTACTTTAGTAGCATTCAAATATTATAAATATTATTATCCTCTATGTCTGTATACAATTGATTTATAAATATAGGCTTAAAAATTATATATATATATACATATATATATATATATAAATATATAAGTAATTACATTACTAAATAATATGTATAAGAATTCGTTCACCTGTTCGTTGTCATATGACACAATGCAAGTATTTCCTATTGTTACGTCCGGTGGACTCCACGATTTCTTCGTTTCGTGAACACGCGGTAGAGTAAATTCTTAAATATAGTAACGGCTATCAATCGACAAAATACCTCGACCCAACGAAATTGACCGTTGTCGGTTTCCTTGTTAAGAATTCGCTTTCAGCAAACAGTATAGAACCGAACGTGAGGGATCTTTATTACCAAAAAAAAAAAACAGATAAGTTGTATTTCACATTACACAATTTACCCGCGACAAAAAACCTAAGTTCGGAACGTACTTTAAAAAAAAAAGGCTAACAGATAAATTGTCAATAAGCATGTTTGGGCTAGATTTATGACAAAACCGAAAGGAAACTCCAAATTCCATAGAATAAAATAATAAACAGCCACACATGTCGAGTCATAAAATCCTATCAAAGGACAAGATAGCCCAACGGAAAAATTCAAGATCTCACGTTCGAAATAAACATTGATTTTGCCGCGGTCGGATCAAACGAATTTGGCCCGATAGATATGACGACCAATAGACAATCTACCAAATAAGAATCATATATCAGAGATTCACCAATAACAAGAAACCTAAAATTCGGCAACGCATCTGGGGTGGTTCACCAATGGGTAACTTTAGGAATTGATAATTGTAAAACGGGCGGAGTGATCCCGAATCGAATCTCCCAAATTCATTTTTTCCTCAAACTGCCACCTCCCACATCCCATGAGTTTTCCTATATAAGCCGAGACATTCCCGAACTTGACATTCTAAATCCTGAGTTTATTCAGTCGCTCTGACGTCCGTCAGAAATCAGTCAGCTTTTTAGAGTCAGTGCGCGTTTAAGTTCGAATCCCTGATATTAAGTGACCGGACTGACCGCCTGAGCCAGCCGATTGACGCTTAGGCAAACAACCTGAACAGCCAAGCGACCTTTGGAACTTCAAACCCAGGCAGCAGTTCTCAAATCAGTAAGTCATAATATCTTTCGTTGCCACCTCGCGTTCCCTTCTCGGTTTCGGGTACTATCTTACACTTGTTATAGTGAACAACCGAGAGTTCACTCGCCCAACTGTTTCGCGGAGCCGTCAACCTAGGCGATCCCGCCAGCAAGCCCGGAGAAATGCGCGACAATTGCTTGACCAAGCCTTTGAGGAGTGGCGCCGGACCCTCAAAGATGAGACACGCGGGCCTGATTCGCGCAAATCCTAACCCCCGATCTCCCTCCCCAGAAAAGTCACCTTCACCTCAAGTTTCGCCACCGCCTTCTCCTTCCTCCTCTGCCGCAACGCAGAGAATCTTTCCAGATACCCTTCCGCATTCTAACCCTTCACCTCCAATTCGTTCTCCTTCTCCCGGCTCTTCTCCCCCTTATAATTTTCCCGACGTAGGAGATTGGCTAGACCCACCTTCTCCTTATGAAAATTTATTAATTTCCGGATCTCCAGCAATCTCCATCTATGATTCCGATGGCAATCCCCTTTCTCCCCCATCTCCTCACGCCCGTTTCAGAAACGAAGAAGAGTTTGAAAACTCGCCGTCTTCCACTCCTTCCTTTGATGATGACGAAGTGAAAATCATAGAGGATCCTCCCTCTCCCGCACCTTCCAACTTATCTGATTCCTCCTTTTGTGAAATTGTTGACGAAATATCACCCCGGTTTTATTATAACTACAGAAACCATTGAATCCTAGAATCATTGTTTTCACAATTCGATCAACTCACGACTCCTGTTCCCCAAGGAATCTTCACGATAGGCCCGGATTTCTTTGACCTTGACAAAATCCGTTCGTACGTGAGAACTGCCCCCCGGAATTCATGCATTCCCGTTTACCTGCCCCACTCCCAATACCCATACAAGTGGTCCCTATCGAATTCTTTTACAACTTCTTCTCCCCTTCAACTGCAACCCTTTATGAGATCCATAATTAACCGTCATACACACTCCCCCAATAATTTTATTATTACGTACGTATGTACTAACCGATTCACATTGTAACCACATCATATTATGTTAAATTTAATTTAATTTAATTTCGATACTCAACACCTTATCAATTATTTTAAATTTAAAATATTATTTATACCGATTCACTTCCTTCATTAATAATAATAATAATAACAATAATAATAATAAATGTAACTGTAACCACATTTCTTTTCCGGTATTATATTAATTTCACATCAACCTTGATGCTTATGTACACTTACACGTACACTCTCGTTCGCTACTAGAGTTAAGCCTTGAAGTTATAAATCCAGCGTTTTGTATCTTTAAGCTTAAGAATAAACTATGATTTTTAATTTAAATACTGTACTTCTTTAAGGACCTCACCCCCCATTCATTGCCTAACCGAGAGACGCGCTTGGTCCGATCCCAGGTCATAGGGATTAAGTTTCCTTGATCTAAAACAGAACCGACGAACGCGCTGGTTGAATAAACGAAGTAATAGTGTCCTTCTAAGGACATTGACTCGTTTTCGAACCTAATAATTTAAATGATTTATTTGATTAATTATTTTTAAAAAATTTTTTATTTTTATAATTTGCAAACTTCAAGCGAGTATTGTATGTTTTATAAATATTTTATTAAGTAGATCGGAAGAGCACACGTCTGA
>NW_012027423.1:9915-10825 GCF_000956235.1 Wasmannia auropunctata
GTACTTAAAGAAATTACGAGAAATCTTCTAATGTATTTACTTAATATCCGCACTATTACGTACTTTACAATCACTGACGATTAATTATCCGTCCACTGAAAAATCACACGAAGAAAGAAACACACGGCGATTTATTAACACGCGACCCGTTTACTCGACGATAGCAAGCAGTCGACTGACTTTAATACCGAATGTATTAAGTATAGTTAATAATTATCAATCCGTGTCGATTAATTATTCGTCGATTGAAAACTCAGTCGAGGAAAGAAACACGCGCACTATTTACTAACCCACGACGATTTACTGACACACGAAGCGTTCACTCGACGATAGCAAGCAGTCGACTGACTTTGTTGGTTACGTTTGCAGCGCTGTCGAAACGCGAACATGTGATTCTAAGGCTTTAACCGATACAAGTATTTGATTTATTTTTAATAATTTAAATGATTTAATTGATTAATTATTTTTAATAAATTTTTTATTTTTATAATTTGCAAACTTCATTTTATGTTTTATAAATATTTTATTAAGTATTTATTAAGTATTTATACTATTTATTAAGTATTTATTACTTTTAATAAAAGTAATAAATACTTAATAAAATATTTATAAAACATAAAATACTCGCTTGAAGTTTGCAAATTATAAAAATAAAAAATTTATTAAAAATAATTAATCAAATAAATCATTTAAATTATTAAAAATAAATCAAATACTTGTATCGGTTAAAGCCTTAGAATCACATGTTTGCGTTTCGACAGCGCTGCAAACGTAACCAACAAAGTCAGTCGACTGCTTGCTATCGTCGAGTGAACGCCTAGTGTGTCAGTAAATCGTCGTGGGTTAGTAAATAGTGCGCGTGTTTCTTCCCTCGATTGAGTTTTCAATCGACGAATAATTAACCGACACG
>NW_012027424.1:0-1621 GCF_000956235.1 Wasmannia auropunctata
TGTGTATAAGAGACAGGAATCGAAGCGTCGATCGGCCAGGTTTACCTCCAGACTCGACCCGAAAATTTTCTAAGTCCCGCGCGGCGTTGCTTTCGCGCGGCGTTTGTTTCGCCGCGTTTACCTCCGGCGCCAAAAGTTCTCCGCTATCGAGGCGAACGGACGACGGGGTGCACGGGGGCACTCGGGTGGCCGAATAGACGTGCGGGCACGCGAATCGACGTAATATTAAGTGCGCCAGCGGGGAAGCGAAGCGTCGATCGGCCAGGTTTACCCGACCAGAGCCGAAACAATTTTCTAAGTCCCGCGCGGCGTGTTGCTTTCGCGCGGCGTGTTGCTTTCGCCGCGTTTACCTCCGGCGCCGAAAATTTTCCGCTATCGAGGCGAACGGACGACGGGGGTGCACGGGGGCACTCGGGTGGCCGAATAGACGTGCGGGCACGCGAATCGACGTAATATTAAGGGCGCCAGCGGGGAAGCGAAGCGTCGATCGGCCAGGTTTACCTCCGGACCCGACCCGAAAATTTTCTAAGTCACGCGCGGCGTGTTGCTTTCGCGCGGCGTGTTGCTTTCGCCGCGTTTACCTCCGGCGCCGAAAATTCTCCGCTATCGAGGCGAACGGACGACGGGGGTGCACGGGGGCACTCGGGTGGCCGAATAGACGTGCGGGCACGCGAATCGACGTAATATTAAGGGCGCTAGCGGGGATGCGAAGCGTCGATCGGCCAGGTTTACCTCCGGACCCGACCCGAAAATTTTCTAAGTCTCGCGCGGCGTGTTGCTTTCGCGCGGCGTGTTGCTTTCGCCGCGTTTACCTCCGGCGCAAAAATTCTCCGCTATCGTGGCGAACGGACGACGGGGGTGCACGGGGGCACTCGGGTGGCCAAATAAACGTGCGGGCACGCGAATCGAGGTAATATTAAGGACGCTATCGGGGAAGCGTTGATCGGCCAGGTTTACCTCCGGACCCGACAGAGCCGAAAATTTTCTAAGTCACGCGCGGCGTGTTGCTTTCGCGCGGTGTGTTTCTTTCGCCGCGTTTACTTCCTGCGCCAAAAATTCTCCGCTATCAAGGCGAAAAGACGACGGGGGTGCACGGGGGCACTCGGGTGGCCAAATAGACGTGCGGGCACGCGAATCGACGTAATATTAAGGACGCTAGCGGGGAAGCGTCGATCGGCCAGGTTTACCTCCGGACCCGACAGAGCCAAAAATTTTCTAAGTCACGCGCGGCGTGTTGCTTTCGCGCGGCGTGTTTCTTTCGCCACGTTTACCTCCGGCGCCGAAAATTCTCCGCTATCGAGGCGAACGGACGACGGGGGTGCACGGGGGCACTCGGGTGGCCGAATAGACGTGCGGGCACGCGAATCGACGTAATATTAAGGAGCGCCAGCGGGGAAGCGAAGCGTCGATCGGCCAGGTTTAACTGAGTCGACAAGGCACACAGGGGATAAATTTTCTAAGTCTCGCGCGGCGTGTTGCTTTCGCGCGGCGCGTTCTTCGCCGCGTTACCTCCGGCGCCGAAATACTCCGCTATCGAGGCGAACGGACGACGGGGGTGCGACGGGAGCACTCGCGTGGCCGAATAGACGTGCGGGTACGCGAATCGACGTAATATTAAGGA
>NW_012027424.1:3278-6304 GCF_000956235.1 Wasmannia auropunctata
TATCCCCTGTGTGCCTTGTCGACTCAGTTGGCAATGCTGTGTTCGTATATAATATTATATCGTGTATTTCGTACGGCACGCTTCGGCAAGCGCGAGCGAACACCGGACGTTTCGTCGAACGAGTCGCCGAAGACGTCGAACGATGTAACTCACCCTCCGTGCGAGAGTCGACGACTTCTCCGTCAATAGCGAGAAGAACGACCGACGTGCATCGCAACGATCACGGTCCGTGTTTCATAGACGTTCGAGAAGCCGTACGAGACACGAGTAACGTGTACGCACGACCGCATCGTACCGCTCGGCTAGCCGAGCGCACCGCACCTCTTATAGTACCCAACCGACCGGACAAGCGGTCGGCGACGCACGGTCTTATGCACGGCCGCTTATGGGCGCGAACGTCGATAGACCGAGGCGCGCGGGACTTAGCTGCCGCGCGGCGTGTTGCTTTCGCGCGGCGTGTTGCTTTCGCCGCGTTTACCTCCGGCGCCGAAAATTTTCCGCTATCGTGGCGAACGGACGACGGGGGTGCACGGGGGCACTCGGGTAGCCGAATAGACGTGCGGGCACGCGAATCGACGTAATATTAAGGGCTCCAGCGGGGATGCGAAGCGTCGATCGGCCAGGTTTACCTCCGGACCCGACAGAGCCGAAAATTTTCTAAGTCACGCGCGGCGTGTTGCTTTCGCGCGGCGTGTTGCTTTCGCCGCGTTTACCTCCGGCGCCGAAAATTCTCCGCTATCGAGGCGAACGGACGACGGGGGTGCACGGGAGCACTCGCGTGGCCGAATAGACGTGCGGGCACGCGAATCGACGTAATATTAAGGGCGCTAGCGGGGAAGCGAAGCGTCGATCGGCCAGGTTTACCTCCGGACCCGACCCGAAAATTTTCTAAGTCCCGCGCGGCGTGTTGCTTTCGCGCGGCGTGTTTCTTTCGCCGCGTTTACCTCCGGCGCCGAAAATTTTCCGCTATCGAGGCGAACGGACGACGGGGGTGCACGGGGGCACTCGGGTGGCCAAATAGACGTGCGGGCACGCGAATCGACGTAATATTAAGGACGCTATCGGGGAAGCGTCGATCGGCCAGGTTTACCTACGGACTCGACAGAGCCAAAAATTTTCTAAGTCCCGCGCGGCGTGTTGCTTTCGCCGCGTTTACCTCCGGCGCCGAAAATTCTCCGCTATCGAGGCGAACGGACGACGGGGGTGCACGGGGGCACTCGGTGGCCGAATAGACGTGCGGGCACGCGAATCGACGTAATATTAAGGGCGCTTGCGGGGAAGCGTCGATCGGCCAGGTTTACCTCCGGACCCGACCCGAAAATTTTCTAAGTCCCGCGCGGCGTGTTGCTTTCGCGCGGCGTGTTTCTTTCGCCGCGTTTACCTCCGACGCCGAAAATTCTCCGCTATCGAGGCGAACGGTCGACGGGGGTGCACGGGGGCACTTCGAGTGGCCGAACAGACGTGCGGGCACGCGAATCGACGTAATATTAAGGGCGCTAGCGGGGAGAAGCGTCGATCGGCCAGGTTTACCTCCGGACTCGACCCGAAAATTTTCTAAGTCCCGCGCGGCGTGTTGCTTTCGCGCGGCGTGTTGCTTTCGCCGCGTTTACTTCCGGCGCCAAAAATTCTCCGCTATCAAGGCGAACGGACGACGGGGGTGCACGGGGGCACTCGGGTGGCCAAATAGACGTGCGGGCACGCGAATCGACGTAATATTAAGGACGCTAGCGGGGAAGCGTCGATCGGCCAGGTTTACCTCCGGACCCGACAGAGCCAAAAATTTTTTAAGTCCCGCGCGGCGTGTTGCTTTCGCCGCGTTTACCTCCGGCGCCGAAAATTCTCCGCTATCGAGGCGAACGGACGACGGGGGTGCACGGGGGCACTCGCGTGGCCGAATAGACGTGCGGGAACGCGAATCGACGTAATATTAAGGACGCTAGAGGGGAAGCGTCGATCGGCCATGTTTACCTCCGGACCCGACAGAGCCGAAAATTTTTAAGTCCCGCGCGGCGTGTTGCTATTGCCGCGTTTACCTCCGGCGCCGAAAATTCTCCGCTATCGAGGCGAACGGACGACGGGGGTGCACGGGGGCACTTGAGTGGCCGAACAGACGTGCGGGCACGCGAATCGACGTAATATTAAGGGCGCTAGCGGGGCGAAGCGTCGATCGGCCAGGTTTACCTCCGGACCCGACCCGAAAATTTTCTAAGTCCCGCGCGGCGTGTTGCTTTCGCGCGGCGTGTTGCTTTCGCCGCGTTTACCTCCGGCGCCGAAAATTCTCCGCTATCGAGGCGAACGGACGACGGGGGTGCACGGGGGCACTCGCGTGGCCGAATAGACGTGCGGGCACGCGAATCGACGTAATATTAAGGACGCTAGCGGGGAAGCGTCGATCGGCCAGGTTTACCTCCGGACCCGACACCGAAAATTTTCTAAGTCACGCGCGGCGTGTTGCTTTCGCGCGGCGTGTTGCTTTCGCCGCGTTTACCTCCGGCGCCAAAAATTCTCCGCTATCGAGGCGAACGGACGACGGGGGTGCACGGGGGCACTCGGGTGGCCGAATAGACGTGCGGGCACGCGAATCGACGTAATATTAAGGGCGCTAGCGGGGAAGCGTCGATCGGCCAGGTTTACCTCCGGACCCGACAGAGCCGAAAATTTTCTAAGTCACGCGCGGCGTGTTGCTTTCGCGCGGCGTGTTTCTTTCGCCGCGTTTACCTCCGGCGCCAAAAATTCTCCGCTATCGAGGCGAACGGACGACGGGGGTGCACGGGGGCACTCGGGTGGCCGAATAGACGTGCGGGCACGCGAATCGACGTAATATTAAGGGCGCAACGGGGAAGCGTCGATCGGCCAGGTTTACCTCCGGACCCGACCCGAAAATTTACTAAGTCCCGCGCGGCGTGTTGCTTTCGCGCGGCGTGTTGCTTTCGCCGCGTTTACCTCCGTCGCCGAAAATTTTCCGCTATCGAGGCGAACGGACGACGGAGATGCACGGACTGAGTCGACAAGGCACACAGGGGATA
>NW_012027425.1:0-420 GCF_000956235.1 Wasmannia auropunctata
TTGTTTTGGAAAGCTCTCGAGGTCAGCTACAAGAATATGTAATAAAAAATAGGGGATGACCATTTTAAAAAATTGAGGTGACTTTCATGAGGCTTTCAAATAATTCTTCAAGGTCAAATCAATGGTACCATCTTATGGTCCCTTCGAAACCAAACAATTTTTGTCTGAAAAAATTTTTCTCTCCCGGGCTTGATTTTCGAGATATTCGACTGGATGGATTAAAATGGTATATACAGGGTGTCCCAGAAAGGTCGTATGTCCTTTCACTGGCAGATTCTAGAGAGCATTCTAAGACGAAAACTCTTATACGAAAATGTCGAGGCTATAATACTTTTTAAATTATAACCCATTAAAGTTATCTTATTACGGCGTCTGAAATTCGCGCGCTCAGGCATGGTACATACGTTGCGCGCGCGATTA
>NW_012027425.1:440-748 GCF_000956235.1 Wasmannia auropunctata
TATATTGTTATGCCCCTGGTTGAGCCGACCCGTGTGTGTGCGTAGCTTTAGCCTGAAAGCTGCGAAGTGTTCTCCGGACGACGCGGCGCGCGTTTGTTAAAAACACGATCGGTAGAATTCTCGACGAGCCGTCAACCGATTCGGACGTGCTACGTTGATAGCGAGCGCTTGTATTTCTGTTGCTATATTAAAGAGAGTTCTTTTATTAAACATCTCGTCCCTTTATTTCGGTCGTGTTTGCGCGAGTGCAGTGTGAGTGCGGCACGCGAGTGAAAGCTCAACGACAGAGCGCAACAATATATATATAT
>NW_012027425.1:7889-8670 GCF_000956235.1 Wasmannia auropunctata
CGTTACGCTGTCGGCACGCGCAGTCATTCAATCTGTAAGTAACACGTAAATATAGTGTATGTGTTAAACGATATACTGTGCATCAATTCTACAACCACCAAAACCGAGTCCTTCCCACGTTACACCCCAGCCACGGTGTAACAGACGTCTGAACTCTACGACTGGCTGGCTTTTTTCAACTGCGCGGTCCGCTTGATCGTCTACCTGCATTTCGGTTCGGCGCGCGACCGCTGTCGCGAGACAATGGAATGTCTTCTGCGCATGTCAATTAAGTGTTACGTTATGAGATTACTCGCTTTTATATACGAGAATATATTTTAACAAAGGAATTTATAATTATAATATAAAAAGATCATTTTTATAATCATGTAAAATATATCATTTAAGTATACGTGGAATTTTGTGAATTATTTAAGAAAATAGAAGTGTTGTGTTGTCATGTAAACGCCCCATTACGCAGTTAAGCGGTGGCGCCGTGTGGCGCTGTAGACGGTGAGCGCCTTCTTCATCACCGTGCCGCGACTTCTTGTTATCAAAACTTTTTTCTGTCCTTCGTCGCATGTGGAAAAATATATATACACGTTACGAAACCGATCTCGCGCTATTTTTCGAGTAATCCCGCTTAATTAATACCCATCCTCAACAGGTTATGGGCCCAGTTAACTCGAAATTGTCGGTATTTTGTTGTGCAAAGTAAGATTTCGGTGAAAAATTGCAAAATTGCGGAATTACGTGGATAGCCTATCGTATTGAGCTCGCGTATGAACAGGTTAGAATCGAA
>NW_012027426.1:0-862 GCF_000956235.1 Wasmannia auropunctata
CTAGCGCCTTTAATATTACGTCAATTCGCGTGCCCGCACGTCTATTCGGCCACCCGAGTGCCCCCGTGCACCCCCGTCGTCCGTTCGCCTCGATAGCGGAGAATTTTTGGGGCCGGAGGTCGTGGCGAAAGCAACACGCCGCGCAAAAGCAACACACCGCGCGGGAACTTAAAAAATTTTCGGGTCGGGTTCGGAGGTAAACCTGGCCGATCGACGCTTCCGCGCTAGCGCCCTTAATATTACGTCGATTTGCGTGCCCGCACGTCTTTCCGGCCACCCAAGTGCCCCCGTGCACCCCCGTCGTCCGTTCGCCTCGATAGCGGAGAATTTTCGGCGCCGGAGGTAAACGCGGCGAAAGCAACACGCCGCGCGAGAAGAACACGCCGCGCGGGACTTAGAAAATTTTCGGGTCGGGTCCGGAGGTAAACCTGGCCGATCGACGCTTCGCTTCCCCGCTGGCGCCCTTAATATTACGTCGATTCGCGTGCCGCACGTCTATTCGGCCACCCGAGTGCCCCCGTGCACCCCCGTCGTCCGTTCGCCTCGGTAGCGGAGAATTTTCGGCGCCGGAGGTAAACGCGGCGAAAGCAACACGCCGCGCGAGAGGAACACGCCGCGTCGGGACTTAGAAAATTTTCGGGTCGGGTCCCGAGGTAAACCTGGCCGATCGACGCTTCGCTTCCCCGCTGGCGCCCTTAATATTACGTCGATTCGCGTGCCCGCACGTCTATTCGGCCACCCAAGTGCCCCCGTGCATCCCCGTCGTCCGTTCGCCTCGATAGCGGAGAATTTTGGGGCCGGAGGTCGTGGCGAAAGCAACACGCCGCGCAAAAACTGAGTCGACAAGGCACACAGGGGGATA
>NW_012027426.1:2908-5053 GCF_000956235.1 Wasmannia auropunctata
TATCCCCTGTGTGCCTTGTCGACTCAGTAAAGCAACACGCCGCGCGAAATCAACACGCCGCGCGGGACTTAGAAAATTTTCGGCTCTGTCGGGTCCGGAGGTAAACCTGGCCGATCGACGCTTCCCCGCTAGTGCCCTTAATATTATGTCGATTCGCGTGCCCGCACGTCTACTTCGGTCACCCGAGTAACCCGTGCACCCCGTCGTCCGTCGCTCGGTTAGCGGAGAATTTCGGCGCCGGAGGTAAGACGCGGCGAAAGCAACACGCCGCGCGAAAGCAACACGCCGCGCGGGACTTAGAAAATTATCGGGTCGGGTCCGGAGGTAAACCTGGCCGATCGACGCATCCCTGCTAGCGCCTTTAATATTACGTCGATTCGCGTGCCCGCACGTCTATTCGTCCACCCGAGTGCCCCCGTGCACCCCCGTCGTCCGTTCGCCTCGATAGCGGAGAATTTTAGGCGCAGGAGGTAAACGCGGCGAAAGCTACACGCCGCGCGAAAGCAACATGCCGCGCGGGACTTAGAAAATTTTTGGATCTGTCGAGTCCGGAGGTAAACCTGGCCGATCGACGCTTCGCTTCCCCGCTGGCGCCCTTAATATTACGTCGATTCGCGTGCCCGCTCGTCTATTCGACCACCCGAGTGCCCCCGTGCACACCCGTCGTCCGTTCGCCTCCATAGCGGAGAATTTTCGGCGCCGTAGGTAAACGCGGCGAAAGCAACACGCCGCGCGAAAGCAACACGCCGCGCGGGACTTAGAAAATTTTCGGCTCTGTCGGTTCCGGAGGTAAACCTGGCCGATCGACGCTTCCCCGCTAGCGCCCTTAATATTACGTCGATTCGCGTGCCCGCACGTCTATTCGGCCACCCAAGTGCCTTCGTGCACCCCCGTCGTCCGTTCGCCTCGATAGCGGAGAATTTTTGGGGCCGGAGGTCGTGGCGAAAGCAACACGCCGCGCGAAAGCAACACGCCGCGCGGGACTTAGAAAATTTTCGGGTCGGTCCGGAGGTACACTTGGCCGATCGACGCTTCCGCGCTAGCGCCCTTAATATTACGTCGATTCGCGTGCCCGCACGTCTATTCGGCCACCCTAGTGCCCCCGTGCACCCCCGTCGTCCGTTCGCCTCGATAGCGGAGAATTTTTGGCGCCGGAGGTAATCGCGGCGAAAGCAACACGCCGCGCGAAAGCAACACCCCGCCCGCGGGACGTTAGAAAAACTTTTCGGCTCGGTCGGGTCCGGACGGTAAACCTGGCCCGATCCTACGCTTCCCGACTTAAAGCCTTAATGTTACGTCGATTCGCGTAGTCCGTCACGTTTATTCGGCCACCCTAGTGCCCCCGTGCACCCCCGTCGTCCGTTCGCCTCGATAGCGGAGAATTTTCGGCGCCGGAGGTAATCGCGGCGAAAGCAACACGTCCGCGCGTAAAGCAACACGTCCGCGCCCGGGGACGTTAGAAAAAGTTTCGGCTCGGTCGGACTCCGGAGGTAAACCTGGCCGATCTACGCTTCCCCGCTAAAGCCCTTAATGTTACGTCGATTCGCGTGCCCGCACGTTTATTCGGCCACCCTAGTGCCCCCGTGCACCCCCGTCGTCCGTTCGCCTCGATAGCGGAGAATTTTCGGCGAGATCGGAAGAGCACACGTCTGAGGAGGTAATCGCGGACGAAAGCTACACGCCGCGCGAAAGCAACACGCCGCGCGGGACTTAGAAAATTTTCGGCTCTGTCGGGTCCGGAGGTAAACTTCGCGGATCGACGCTTCCCCGCTAGCGCCCTTAATATTACGTCGATTCGCGTGCCCGCACGTCTATTCGGTCACCCGAGTAACTCCGTGCACTCCCGTCGCCCGTTCGCCTCGATAGCGGAGAATTTTCGGCGCCGGAGGTAAACGCGGCGAAAGCAACACGCCGCGCGAAAGCAACACGCCGCGCGGGACTTAGAAAATTATCGGGTCGGGTCCGGAGGTAAACCTGGCCGATCGACGCTTCCCTGCTAGAGCCTTTAATATTACGTCGATTCGAGTGCCCGCACGTCTATTCGACCACCCGAGTGCCCCCGTGCACCTCCGTCGTCCGTTCGCCTCGATAGCGGAGAATTTTCGGCACCGGAGGTAACTGAGTCGACAAGGCACACAGGGGATA
>NW_012027426.1:6801-7704 GCF_000956235.1 Wasmannia auropunctata
TTCGCCTCGATAGCGGAGAATTTTTGGCGCCGGAGGTAAACGCTGGCGAAAGTCAACACGCCGCGCGAAAGCAACACGCCGCGCGGGACTTAGAAAATTTTCGGGTCGGGTCCGGAGGTACACTTGGCCGATCGACGCTTCCGCGCTAGCGCCCTTAATATTACGTCGATTCGCGTGCCCGCACGTCTATTCGACCACCCGAGTGCCCCTGTGCACCTCCGTCGTCCGTTCGCCTCGATAGCGGAAAATTTTCGGCGCCGGAGGTAAACGCGGCGAAAGCAACACGCCGCGCGAAAGGAACACGTTGCGCGGGACATAGAAAATTTTCGGGTCGGGTCCGGAGGTAGACCTGGCCGATCGACGCTTCGCTTCCCCGCTGGCGCCCTTAATATTACGTCGATTCGCGTGCCCGCACGTCTATTCGGCCACCCGAGTGCCCCCGTGCACCCCCGTCGTCCGTTCGCCTCGATAGCGGAGAATTCTCGGCGCCGGAGGTAAACGCGGCGAAAGCAACACGCCGCGCAAAAGCAACACACCGCGCGGGACTTAAAAAATTTTCAGCTCTGTCGGGTCCGGAGGTAAACATGGCCGATCGACGCTTCCCTGCTAGAGCCTTTAATATTACGTCGATTCGCGTGCCCGCACGTCTATTCGACCACCCGAGTGCCCCCGTGCACCTCCGTCGTCCGTTCGCCACGATAGCGGAGAATTTTCGGCGCCGGAGGTAAACGCGGCGAAAGCAACACGCCGCGCGAAAGCAACACGCCGCGCGGGACTTAGAAAATTTTCGGGTCGGGTCCGATGAGTCGACAAGGCACACAGTCGACGCTTCGGGCTTCCCCGGCTGGCGCCCTCAATATTACGTCGATTCGCGTGCCCGCACGTCTGTTCGGCCATTCAAGA
>NW_012027427.1:0-372 GCF_000956235.1 Wasmannia auropunctata
TGATTTCTAGTTTATGCCATAAAACCTTTTAAATTTAGTACACATTTTTAGAGATTTGACGCATTTTCATTTGGACCTATGTAATTCTATAAAAAATAAATAGGATCCTTTTCTAAAGTGTCGATCTGAAAAGTAGATATTTCAAGCTGTAAAATGCTTTTTTGAACATCTCGATACGATCATTTTTGACGAAGTTACACTCATTTTGAAGCTTGTCTATTTTAAAATTACAGAATACATATGCCAAAAATAAAAGATCACCTTACTTTACCATCCAAAAATAGGCAAAATTCAAGAGTGTTACTTCGTCAAAAATGATCGTATCGAGATGATCAAAAAAGCATTTTACAAGATCGGAAGAGCACACGTCTG
>NW_012027427.1:8801-13253 GCF_000956235.1 Wasmannia auropunctata
CATATGTTGGCTCCCCGGGGGAACTCGGGGTCTTAAGGGCATGCCCTGGCCTTCGCAGCCGTGACGGGTGGTGGGGTTGAAACGAGTTATGAGTTTCTTAAATTCTAACGTCGTTGAGAAGGCAGCTCCTTCAGAGTTGACTTTAGAAGAAAGCTAGCCAACACCCGCTGGTGGCTCCGGAATGCCGGAGTCGGAAGGGCCTAGCCTACCTTCCACCGTTTTCATTAGGCCAGGCCCGGCCTCATTTAAGAGCCAGACGGAGATTGGAATTCGATCCAGGTCGAGCTCCGTCGCCTCCAGGTCATCGGTCATGTCGATGGCCAGCGCTTCCCAGCTGGGAACGCGAAAGGCTGATTTCCAGAGCGATTATAGCAACCGGGAGGACAGCGAGGAAAACTCGATTGTTGTCGCCTCAGGGGAGAGCATCGCCCCGCGGAGAAAAGGCCGGCCAGCCAAAGACCCCTCTCATGAGGGTAAGTTCACCGCCGCTGAGAGGAAGATGACCGCGAAGAGGAAGCGAGCCGAACGGCTTGAGAAGGAATCGAAGGATACCGAAGACCCCGTCATCAGGGTTGAGACCCGTCGCTCCATATTGGAGGACAAGCGGGCACGAGAACTAGAGGACGAACTAGAATGGTCGTCGCAAACGTCTCGGCTTTTGTGACCGAGCAGGTTGCGGCCCTGAAGAGAATTGACGTGAAATCGAGCAACCTTAGCGGTCGCGCAGTGAAGTCGCTGTGGGATGCAACGACCAGCATCACCGCGGCATGCGCGGTTTTCAACCGCCGCGCACAGGGCGGTGACACGGGTCCACCTGCTGAGGACACCGTCCTCAAATTGCGGGCCCGCATTGGGGAGCTTGAGGCGGAGTCTAAAGTCCTGAAAAAGAAACTGGACACTGCCTCGGAGCGCACCAGAGTGCTGCCGCAAAGAAGGGCGAAAGAAAGGGTCGAGGGGGCGGGAGCGGAGATCCATTCGTCCACGTCCCCCTCCCACTCTCCGGAGCCAAGGACGAGTTTTCCGCTGGTATCGGTGGAGGACCTGGCAAGGTTTCCGGCCATAAGGCCGAAGATCAAGGGGGTTGCCAAGAAACTTAGGGAAGGAAGATTTCCTCAGCCATGAAAGGTGGCCAACCTTGTCCTCCTGCGCAAGGAGGGCAAGCCCGCGGAAAGCCCTTCCACGTATAGGCCGATTTGTCTGCTGGACGAGGTCAATAAGACATTCGAGAGAATCATTTCGAACCGTCTCGTCCGGCACTTGTCCCGGGGAGATGGTCCGGATATATCACCAGACCAATATGGTTTCCGGGAGCCCCGATCCACTGTCGATGCAATCAGGCGTGTCAGGGGCCTCTCGGAGTCCATGGTGGCAGACGGGGAGGTGGTAGTTGCAGTGGCGTTGGACATTTCCAACGCCTTCAAGTCCCTCCCCTGGGGCCGGATCAGGGAGGCGCTGAACTACTTCCAGCTGCCCCCCTATCTGGTCGCCACCGTGGAGGACTACCTTCGGGACAGGAGGCTGGAGTTCGTCGATAGAGACGGACTCCAGCGCGGAATGGCATTGTCGTGCGGGGTTCCGCAGGGGTCTGTGCAAGGGCCCCGTCTGTGGAATCTTGCTTACAACGCAGTTCTGCGGGCGGCCGTTTCTCCCGGTGCGCGGGTTGTCTGCTACGCAGACGACACGTTTGTGCTCGCCGGTGGGGATGGCTGGGGGAGTGCGGTCGCCGGGGTGAACCATGCTGTGGCGTGCGTAGTTCGCGCTATTGAGGCAATGGGCCTGCGCGTGGCGCCCCAAAAAGCCGAGGCCCTATTTTCCCACGACGGGTCTCGGGGAGCGCCGCCGTAGTCCTCCATCAGGGTAGGTCATACGATGATCCCGGTGGGGCCGACGATAAAATATCTAGGCCTCATCCTGGACAGCCGGTGGGGGGGTTCGGCAGACATTTTGAGCTGCTGGCCCCCAAGGTGGGCAGGAGGGCGGTCGCGTTAGCCCGCCTCCTGCCCAACCTACGTGGTCCGAAGGCCAATGTACGAAAAATGTACATGGCCACTGTCCTCTCCGGGCTAATGTACGGCGCTCTCATATGGGCGAGGCTGGGGCCAATAAAAAGATCCGCCGTCTCTTATATGGAGTCTAGCGGAGGATGGCCCTACGACTGACCCGGGGGTATAGGACAGTGTCCCACGCGGCGGCGACGGTCCTCGCCGGCACTCAACCGGCGGACCTAATAGCCGGAGCCTTTGCCGAGGTATATCGGCGGGCTCTGGCGGCCCGCCTGGAGGGTCGGTAACTAACGAGGAGGGCTGTCGACCTGGTTCGCAAACGGGCGCGCGATGACGCGTTTGCGACGTGGAGCGAGCGCTTGTGCGAGCCGGGCGTCGCTGGGACTCGGACCGTCGAGGCTGTCCAGCCCATCCTCAAAGAGTGGGCTGACATGGGATGGGGGGTTTGACCTACCGCCTCACGCAGGTGCTCACCGGGCACGGGTGCTTCGGTGAGTACCTGCATAGGATAGGAAAAGAGCGCACCCCGCGGTGCCACCACTATGCGGCCAGTCGGGACTCCGCGCAACACACCCTGGAAGAGTGTCCTGCATGGGACACGGAGCGCGGAGTCCTGACTGCAATGGTGGGGAGGGACCTCTCACTCCCGACTCTCGTTCGCGAAATGGTGGGGAGCGAGAGGGCCTGGAAGGCCGCCTCCGCCTTCTGCGAGGCAGAAGGAGGAGGGGAGAGAGAGAGAGAGAGGAGGGGCATTTGCCCCCTCTCTGGAGGCCGTGCAGATCGCGGGGCTGCGGCGGACGGACGTCCCGCCCGCGGTGCTGCCGCTCTGCCGTCCGGCCTTCAGTCGTGACGGCGGCGGGGGGGAGTTGCGTGGGACCATGATCTCTCTACTCCACCTCCCTGCTGCCTGGTCAGGGAGGGCAGCGCCGTCGGAGATAGACGGACCTATGCAAGAGGTCCGTCAAACGGCGCGGGCTGGGACGAACGGGACTGGGGTGAAGGGCTCAGCGGCTGGGAGCCACCGAGCCTCTTGCCCAAGCGTCGGCGCTTCAGGCGCACAGGCATGAGTCTCGCATCGGGCGGCCCCTCCGTTCTTTCCCCCGGCTTGACGGCGGGAGGGGGGGGCCGCCGGACGTGAGACGCGGGGGGTCCGAGACATGCGGGTAATATGTACCGCACCTCTGCCCCCGCGGGGGTGGGGCGGAAGGAAGCTGGTGTCATCCTTCCCGCCCGGGAGCTGAGGCAGCTCCGGGCGAGGCCAGGTCGGAACTGGACCGGGAGGGGTGGGGACAAGAATCAAGGCCCCAACCTTCAAAGGAAAAGCCTCGGCAGGCGCGGGGGTTGCCCAGGAAGTCATGCGATCCCTGGGCAGCCCCAAGTAACGCGCAGAGGCTGGACACCCGTGGAGTTTTAGTCGGTAAGAGTCCGACCTACCCCCCGCACCTTCCCCGAGGAGCGGGGAGACCCATGAGGGTTTCTCCACGTATAAAAAAAAAAAACTTCCGTTGGAAAACGTCTAATAATTTTGTCGTAGAAAGTAGAGCAGGATCCAACTTCTTAAGCTGCAATTTCATGAAACGCTCATTTCAGCGTTACGCGTAGTCACGTGACTACGACTTTGACGCTAGCGTCAAAAAAACGAAGCTGAATTTTCTCAGCTTCAGCGTCAAATTCAACGTGCCTTGTAAAAAAACAATAAAAATGAAAAAAAAGAATGTGCCTTGTTTATATGTATCTAATGCTTGTGCGGTTGTGTCTGCCTGTGTAAAAATAAGAGAAAAAATATACATTTCAAAATGGAATATCAAAGTGTAAGTAAAATATCAGTTCCTAATCTTGAGAAGTATTTTTAATTTATTTTTATTTATTCAAAGTTATAAAATTGTATTATATCTGTATAGAATAAAATGCAGCATGTCTGATATCAGACATGCTGCATTTTATTTTATACAGCATGTTATACAGCATTCTATACAGCATTCTATACTGCATTTTATTCTATACAGCATGTCGGATATCAGACATGTTGCATTTTATTCTATACAGATATAATACAATTTAATAATGTCGAATCTGAATAAAGCATTATATCGCTATTCTTTTTATAATAAAAAATTGTGATTAATCGCCTTTTTACACCTCTGTTCACATAGAAAAGACATGATACTTTTGTAAAGTTCTTTTACAGGATTGTAATTCGGCGCCAGTTTATTAGATCGGAATAGTACCACTTTCATTTTTTAATTTATTTGATACAACAGTTTTTCTCGAGAAGCGCGTACTCTTTGCGGATTTTTTACCTTGTCCTAAAAATTTTGTATTAATTGTACTGTTATCAAGAGACACGGTAGTGTCTCACGCCAAGTATGCGCGCGCGTGCATACGGGTCGTGAGACCGAGCCGTGTCTCTTTACCCCAACCATCGAGTTGAGCGGAGGCGCGATGGTCA
>NW_012027427.1:13914-14959 GCF_000956235.1 Wasmannia auropunctata
ATTTTGCAGAAAAATTTAAAAGTTTTGCTGGATATTTCTCAATAGAATTAAAGCTAAACATTATTTGATTTTTTCAGCAAATATTTTTTACTGTAGCGCCTAAATTTTAACAACTAATAAATTTAGCTTTGGTAGCAACAATATTAGTTGTCCTTATATTTTAAAATCACACATTAGCTGCCACGGATACATTTTAGCTGCGTTGGCAAATCCTTTCTCTGCGTGTGACGCACACACACCACCAGGCTATATCAAACGTCCGCACTCTTCAACAACTGTGGCTAAAATTATACCACTCAACATGGCTGTTCGAAAAGGTTCACACTATGTAATTCAACAGTCGTCTGATAAATGGCGTCAATGGGGAGGCTGCAAAAAAATCAGTCCGGGAACTTATAGACCGCACTGTGTATGTAAGAAACGTCGTCCCGGTGTCCGGGTGTAAATCGACTTTCACTACTTGTATACGCCTACACAAACCCCTAAGCACCCTATACACCCATACTCATCTCCACCTACGCTATTCGTGCATACACTTTCCACCCCCCCTCTCACCCACTACAAAGTCTTAATACATCCCATTTCGTCCCTGTATGACCTACTACACTTACGCCCACCCACATGTATCACTTCCATCCCCACTCCCACCCTCACCCCCACTTCACTCTAAAACACCTTAATACATCCTGAAACGTTCTGATACAGTAAAAATAAGAAAATGTCATTACTTTAATTAATTAATTAATTTACTTTTTAAAATACGTACATATAATAAATGAAATGAGTTTACAATATAAATGAGTTTACAATATAATGAGTTTACAATATAAAAAATTTGTATGTCGTGGATGCATCAGTTCTTTCACCAAGCGGAAATATCAATGCGCTTGTGATTGCATTGGCACAAAGAGCTGTCCGTATTCTTATTGAAAGAAGGAAAGCAAAAAGGAAAAAAAAAATACAAAAACAGCCTAAATCATATTACGTTTGTTACGTATTTAATATTTGTGTCAATACGTGCGATTTATTGTGCAAATACAATTTA
>NW_012027427.1:19220-26258 GCF_000956235.1 Wasmannia auropunctata
ATATGTATTTTTTCTACAAGTAATATATATGTCACTTAATTTTTTTAAAGTTATTTTATTTTACTAACTACAAATTTTTGGCGCTAATTTTTGATAGCGAAACATTTGTACGGAGGACGCGTATACTTGGCGTTTTTTTACCTCTTTTTTTAAAAAGGTAATTTTGTATTTATATGTATAACAGTATATGCATCTGTCTGTGTATCTGTGTGCTCTGCGTGCGTGTGTGTGAGGAACATGCGCGAAGCCTTATCTTCCTCACGTCCGCGCCGTGGGCCTCGCTAGTGCATTTTTTTGTTGAACAATGTAATTATTTTATGTTTCAGTATTAATAATATGTATACTTACATTCTGAATATGTATTCCTAATGTAAATGCAAACTTCATTATACCTTTTAAATAGCGCGAATTTCCTGGTTGAAGACTCATTCTGAGAAGTAAATGTCACGAATATACTTGTGCAATTATTTGAATATATTTCAACACGTAGTTCCTCATCACAAAGTTTACGTATTATTACCAATTGATACGCATTTGGTAAGAAACAATGTCGTATTATTAATTAATTATATTTTAGGAAAAAATTTAATTTGCAGAATGAATTATTTATTATAGATCAAATATGCATTTTTGAAAACAATCGCATTGCAATATTGCTCAACACTTGTAAATCTTCTGTAACCCTTAATGGTAGCGTCGTTATATTGTTGTTGCGCAGTATTCAAATTCTAATTTAGAAATGTTGTCGATACGTATCTTGTTTTTACTTTTAATTTAAATTATTTATTATTATATTTAATATTTAAAAAAAATTTCCTAGATGTCTTGAGAATTTCTATGCTTTCTGGAATAATGAATAATTTAAGTAAAAATGAAACATGTGTCAACTTCTGTTAAATCCATGCGATAGATATTTCTAAGATATTTCTAAAAGATATCAAAAATTATTTCGTTGAAAATATCTTTGCAGTTTTTCTAAAAAATATCTGTAGATATCTGAAAGACATCTTTAAAAATAACTTTATGATATTTATAATAAACACATTATTAGAAATATTTAAATAATCCTTAAAAGATGCTTTTCAGACATTTCTAAAAAATATCTATCATACATGTAAATGCTCAAACTTCAATAAGAGAATGACCAATATGGTCTATATTGCTTAATATTAATAATATTTTTGTATGAATCTTACAATCCCCAGCTGCTGTGTACCGTAAATTTGTTGGAGACACAGTTATAGACTGTGTTAGCACAGCGAGATATATAATATTAGACGTGAATGAACCAGCTTTTGTTATCAAAAGGAATTAAACTTTATTTGCGGATAACCGAATACAATTGTGTAACCTGGAAAACGAACATAAATAACGCGAATGCACGATCTTCTGGTAGATGGTATTCACTTTTAGCACGAAACATAAAAACAAAAGATATAAAATGTATAAAGCTTTTGTATGGACATGGCGATAAAAACGCCACATGTGAAACCGTAAGTGTAAATGTAGATGTTGAGGGCGCAGATTGACATATTCTAAAACTCTCTCTCAAGTAATTAAAGCCCGCATAATTTTTATCAGATAAAAATCCAAGACTCAGAATATAATTTTGGTTTAGCCCCTGGCAGTGACGTAGTACGTCGACGACCTGGTAAAAATGGAAAGCTTCTCGAAGCGTCAAAGAAGTATAAACGAAGAGAATTTACGCTTTTTAAACATTTCATTGACTTTCCATTAACGCTTCGCAATTTTATTATCCATACACGCTTTCTGAACGCTTCTGAAAGTTTCATATAAAGCATGTATGAAACATTTCTGTTATGTTCCCTACACGTTTCCAATAATTTATTTTCATTAACATTTCTCAAACGCTCCATAAATTGTGTACAAAGCACTTTGATATGTTTTCCATAAGTTTTATTCATTGAAACTTTGTCTACACTATCAAAACGCCCCACAAAAAGTGCAAGGAGCATTTCAATACACTTCTCTCACACTTATTAGTTGAAACTTCGTCTACGATTTCAAAATACCCCGGAAAAAGTGCACTAAGTATTCCAATACACTTCTCTCACACTTATTAGTTAAAACTTCGTCTAAGCTTCCAAAACGTCCCGCAAAAAATGCATTGAGCATTCCAATACACTTCTCACACACTTATTAGTTGAAACTTCGTCTACGTTTCCAAAACGCTCCGCAAAAAGTACATGGAGCATTCTAATACAATTTTTGCACATTTCACCGAGATTCAAAAAACAGTAATAGTTACTGAATTTTTGCTTATTCTCAACTTTTAGTCTAAATTCGTAGATGTTTATTAAAAAAATAGTAACGTTTGCTGAAAAATACTGTAATATTTAAAAAATTAGACTGGAAGCGATACTGTCTGAAAAAATACGATTATTAAGAAGTTTTATTATTCAATCATGTATGATTCTGTAACTATTATTACTGAAGAAGGCAGTACCGGCAATAATAACCAACAACAACATAAGTGTAATATTTTATTACACTATTCTCAAAAGTCCTTAGTACAAAGTAATCATTAGCTCAGCGTTAGCGTACAAGTTTGCAATTCCAGGGATCTCAGGTTCGAATCTCACCGATGCATTTTCAAAAATTATAAAATTGCGTAATTGTAATTAATAATCAAATTCCGCTCAGAACAAAAACGGATCCAGTATAGGAATTCCTGCCGATGATGCAGTTTCCTCAATCGGCATTTACGAATCCCCTCAGTGACAAATCGTCCTTCCTGTACATACCAACTTGTAATCGGTCGTCCCCTTTAGATATCGCAGCACACGCTTAGCGGCCGCCCCATAACTTTTATTGAAACAAGAATTGAATTAATCGAGCACGCTTAAAGCGTGAGCAATATCTGGATGGGTTCTTAAGGCGGCATACATTAAGAATCTAACCAATTCTTTGTATGGAGTCGTCTTCTCGTAATCTTCTTGTAGTCAATCCGAATTCTTTGCCAGTTTGGCATCTGAGGCGAGGGAAGTGTTCACGTGTTTAAAATCGTGCATGCCGAAACCTCTCCGTCTAAGATCTCCTGTATGTACCCTTCTGTGACAAATGTATACGCTTCTCCTCTCATTGAATTTCGAAACTCAAACAATAATTTGCTTCGCTGAGGTCCTTTATTTTAAATAATTTAGCAAGCCTCTTAATTTGATTTTTTCTCAAACAATTTCTGAAAAAGGTTAAACTATTATTGACAATACAAGAACAAATGTTAATTTATTTAAATTGACATGAACGCATGGATCTGCGTTTATAGGAGTTAATTCAACACTTCAGAACGCCTTGTCGAGTTCGGCGTGCCAATGCTGATCAGCTTGGCGCAGACTATAAAGAGCCTTATTAAGCTTGTATACTGTAGAGTTTCGTGAAAGCGCTGTTAGTGAACGGACGTGCTCGCAATAGCGAGAGATTGAGAGTATATTATGCGAAGGATTGTGATACATAGTCTTTGCACTATAATTGCACTTGTTAGAGTTACTTCCGCGCGAATTGGATGGTTTCTACACGCGTAACTCGTGGAAATATTTATAAGCGGAGAGGCTTCGGTCTCTGCCGACGATGAGGGAGGAGGGCGGATTTCGCGGATTTCCTGCTTATTCCCATCCCTCACTCTCTTCTGTACTCTCTCAGCCGAGTTCTAATGTCGAAGCGTTGCATCTTTTTACTGCAAGAGAAGAAAATGGTGATATAATTTTGAAAACACAAAATTCTGGAAATTACAGTCAAAAAAGGCATTGCGTCATTCGTGACTGCTAGAGCAGACTCTCGCTCTCTATCCAATATGGAAAATCTACTCTCCATTAACCTACCAGCAGAAGCGGATGAGCACTTAGAAAAACTATGAAAATCGACCCAAAGGATATGAATAGCAAAACCGCCAAGAGGACACTCGAGAATAACGAAGGGACGCCAATTAAATTAGTTAAAACTACTACGGCAGTACAGAATAAGAGCAACAAAAAAAAAACGGGCAATGTACCTAAAGCTGACATGATAGGTATCGACACGACTGGCACTCGAGCCGAGATGAACGAAAACATTTATTCGATGACTTGAAGCCCTACATGGTGCAAGTGCAACCGGCTAATGAGACGGCTAACGATACTCTTCATCCTTTGCATGTTAGCAGGATAGTCTCGAATATAGCGTACAACGAAATTATTGAAATAAAGAAAATTGGTAAAAACAAAACACTCGTAAAACTTAGGTCAACGCAAGCGGCCAATAACTTCATTAAAAGTATCTGCAAGCAAATAAATTAAAAGCGTATATATCCAAAATATCACACCTTGCGAGTTGGAGTAATCAAGACATCTCTACGGATATATCTACGGATATATTAAAAGCACATATAGAACCAAATGTACCAATTTCGAAAGTGCATTGCCTCAATCGCAGAATCATGAGCAACGGAAAAACAGAGTACGTACCATCCAGAACTATCTGTATTCTATATCAAATTCACAGATCAACAGCTGCTGAGACACGTATCACTTTTCAAAAATAGATACCCAGCCATACATATCCAAGATTAGAATTTGCTATAAATGCTTCAGGGCAAAACATATTAGAAAGGTCTGCAAGAGCGCAGCACGTTGTATATATTGTGGCAAGGAGCCCCATGAGGAAGAAATCATTTGTGAAATGAGCTCAGCCCCACCCAAGTGTATTAATTGCCAAGGGAGGCACCTGCCAACTTCAAATGAATGTCCGCTTGTCAGGCAGCAGAGGTTAGTGGTCAATCTCGCCGCAACTGAGAATATTTCTGTCGGTTAAAAAAAGAATAGCTCAGGAACATAAGACGCCTAATAATTTAAATGTGTTTAAGTTTCCTAAACTTAAAAGACGCTCGAACGCACTGGGAGATGAATTAAATTTTTTAAGTTTGAAGTACTGAGCGACACGGACAACATGCAGTACGCATCTACAAATCTACTGTACGCAGGAGTCATGGCCGGTAAAAGCCATAGACCGTGTACGTCCAACGACAGGCATACACAACAGCATGAAATCAGTAGCAGTAGCAACAATGGATTTTTATCAAGATCGTTAAGGGCAATAGCACTTCAGACTGGAATAAACGAGCAACATAGAGAACAATTATACTATAGAAATGGCAGGATGTCTTTCTTTCAAAGTAATGAGTACGCGTACAATGAGAATCAGCGACTAAATAGCTTTGGACGTGAATAAGCAGACGCCAATGGATCCCTTGGCTTAGTTTCTTAATCTCATCAGTAATGGAAATAAAAGGTAGAGATTTTTTCTCACTCATTATTAAGTTATTGTCGCAGATGATTAAGCTTCTCAATGATACGTCCTCATTTTCTAGCGTTATCTTTGAAGATAGCTCACACGCGATCAATACCTCAAATACTAGAAAGTAGAAATTGCACGCCAAGTAATTTTAATAGTTCTTCGTTTTCTCTCATCAGTTTGGATTATAGCTATGTCAATGTCGTGTAATCAGCCTCCCCATCAACAGGCCACATCATTATGGTCTTGGAACTGGTTTTCGTGGCAAACTCTCCTTTTTAGATGATTATATAAATACCTGCGATGTGGTGTACATACGTGCAAGACTCATATCGAGGACGGAACGAACTTTAATGTTAAAAGTTACAATGCGGTGCGAAAAGATATTTCTAAACCTGGTCAAAAAGGCGTTTGTATTCTAATTAGATTAAATTTGATATATAATATAGTCGAAATCAAGTTTATTAATAACTCTGCGATTGAGGTAATAGCTATTTCGTTAATTATTGAAGACTTAACTCTTTATATTTATAACATCTATAGACATCCAGGTACTGCAATCTCCCTACATGACTTTAGTTGTATCTTTTCTAACACGGATATTAATAGCCATGTTCTATTTGTATGCGATTCAACGCGCATTACGTCGCATGAGGCTGCGATTACAATGATAGGGCCGGTGCTTCCCTACTGGCGGCTGTGGACGATGCAAACTTAACAATGGTCATTTAACTATCATATTATCATCAGGCTCAAGGAAATAGATCTAATAATAGCTTCACCTCAACAATGTGCCAATATAAAGTTGTTCCGGATCTGGAAGAGGAGGAGGAAGGAGAACCGATCACTTCCCATCGCAAACTGAGATAGGGGCGATCACGTTACTTAAACTTAAATTCTGCTATAAAATAAATCTCAAAAAGACGGAAACTACAAAGTTTGCAAATTAAATTACTATAAATGCAGATAATTTTTTAAATAGCATAATGAAAAATCCAGTAGAAGCATATAAACAACTCACTGATGAGATTAAAGCTAATCTAAAGTTCGCATCGCCGGAGAAAGCAGATGAGACGTGTACTCGCCCTACGGGTAAGCATCGTGTACAGCACAGCCGCCATGGTGGAACACGGATTGTGCCAAATCAGTCAGGAAAACGGCTACAGACATTTGTAAACGGTTTCCGATGTAGGATAATTATTGTGCATACATTGAGCAGAACAAAATCACAAGTAAAATCCTTAAAAAGCAAAAAAAGTTAGATTAGCAGGAGTATTGCGGGGAATTCAATGCAAAAATCTCAATCACAAAATTGTGGTCTCTGATTAAGACTTTTAAGAAAAGAGGCCTAATTGGAAGTAATTTGGAAGAAATTAGCAAAGAAGTAGAGGAAAAAGTCTTAGAAAACTCTGCACAGATTCATATTTGTACGAATACCCAATATTGAAGCAAATGCGTAAATTAGACGAACAAAATCCAAATATACTCTGACAAAGGAACACAGAAGTGTCCCCCTCCGATTTAATGAGCTTTGTAGTGCAGTAAAATAAGACAAAAATCGGGCTTAACTTCGGAATTCCGTGTAACAGGTATCGTCTTCAAACTTTTTTAAAATTGTTATATATGTACGTATAAAAGTCTACCCGTTAAAAAATGCCGCTGCTTTCTTATTGTTGCAATTATAAACAATTATTGCAAAATTAAATGATAAATTAAATAATAAATACATAGATCGGAAGAGCACACGTCTGA
>NW_012027428.1:0-798 GCF_000956235.1 Wasmannia auropunctata
AATCAAGATAGATATTTCGCAAATTGATCGTGATAAGAAGGATGTATCGGAAAAGAAAGAAGATTGAAAAAAAATTGAAAGAAGATAAAGAAATTTATTTAAAGAAACTCGAAGAATGTAAGAAGAAACGACTATATGAAAAGGATAAATAGAAAAATAAAGTGAAAGTCGGAAATGAAAAAAATAGCAGAAAATACAATAATTACGAAGAATTAACGAGAGATTGATAGGAGCAAATAAAAGTAACAACAGAAAAAGTAAAATCATGGAGAGGCAAGGATTCAAAAAGGAACAAGATGGATTTTTCAGGTATTGCAATAGAGGAGAAGCAGAAATAGTAATGCAACAGTACGAAGAAAACATGGAAAAACAAGGTGAAAGCAATTTCGAAGATGTAAATTGTTGCAAAAGAATCAGAAGGATTTGGTCCATAAGGATTACATGGAATTATGCATTAATGCTGGAAGATAGACTATCAAAAGAAAACGATGAAAAATCAAGATGCAACTGTCTAAGCATCGTGAAAAATAAAACGAAGATACAACAAAAGGAAAGAATTTAAAAGAAAAATTAAGAAGATTTTGTCGACGAGGAATTGTACATGTGACAGAAAAAACAACTGAAAAAGAGAAAAATAAGAAGAATGTGTAGAAGAGCAATCGAAAGAAATTCGCCGAGAAGGAATCATTGAGGAAAAGCCAAAGCAACGCTAAAACTCCCAGTCTGAGAGGAAAAGAAGGAGGCTTTGACGCTGGAATAACAATATAGTGAGTATTATTTTTAGATCGGAAGAGCACA
>NW_012027428.1:2778-3456 GCF_000956235.1 Wasmannia auropunctata
TAACTATAGATTTACTAATGTTATTTATACTAATATTATTTTTATTTTACGACGTTTTATAATTCTGTATTATATTATATATTGTGTAAAATTTTGTATTATATAATATAATATAACTATATAAATATTATAATAATTATATAAGTATTATAATATTATAATAACAAAAAAGTACGACAATAAGAAATCAACATAAAAATCTCAAACAAAAAAGCATTTAAATCGCGTTTCGATTATGCTATCAGTAACGAAAATCTGTAATACATGTTATGTGAATTATAGATTTTCAGGACTGTACCTATATCGAAATATACTCAAACAAAAGAGGACCGTCGATTATAATCGGCGGGGGTGGTGGAGGGCCTCTATAAGTTGATTCGTTTATATTAAACTTTATTTGAATTTTTAAATTACAAATGTATAATAGGAAAATTTTGAGATTTTTATCGTAACTATATTCAATAAAAAACTGGACAGCCTAAAAAATTAAAGTTGGAATGTATAAACATTGTAATATATTTATGATTTTTTCGTATATTGTATTATGTATTAATATTTTTAATTATATTCTATAATTGTTCATAAATAATATAAAATAATATTAGCACTGTGCTTATATTGTATTAAATAATATAATATAAACACATTTAAAAAGAGGACCGCTGATTATAACCGGCG
>NW_012027428.1:3476-8991 GCF_000956235.1 Wasmannia auropunctata
TATGTATATATATATATATACTATATAATTATATATATACATATAATCATTATATTTTCTTTTTACAGATAATTAATTGAATTGCTTCCATTAATCGCTCATCTATATTTATTAAATTATAGACAGAGTAAAAAGAGGAGATAGAAATAGATACATGACATTTATTATACATATATACATTCATTTCAGCACCATTTCTAGGGTTCTTTTCATATTTTTGAATTTTATTTGACAAAACATGTTTTATTACATCTCTCCTTTTAACAGAGAGAGAGTAGACCTGTCCGCATTTTAAATAAAACCTGTTTACTGGCGCTTGCGCGTGCATATTAAACTATATAGCCACGGATATTTTCGACGGGTAACACGTACTATATCTACATACGGCCTCCGATTTCCTTCCGTGTTACGTACATACACATACATTACTTGCAGATAGTTGATCTATTCCGTGTTATACATAACACATAATTGCGTAAAAATGCATTATAGCAATAATAATAACTAAAAATTGCAACAGTTCAACTCTAAAAAAGAAAATGTAAAAATACAAAATATATATTTAAAAAATATTTCTATATAAAAATAAAATTAAAAAAAAAACGACAATTAATGGAAAAGATTAAATGTAATGTATAGCAAAGAACTAAAAAAATCAGGATATAGCAGAGAATAGAACCAAAATCTGTGCGAAAAGCATGTTATCTGATGAACATTGTTATCATATCATTCAAATGCAGTGCACGTCATACCTTTCGAGCACATTAGAGGATGTTGACGGACGTGCAACTACCTAAAACGCGGGCATGTCCACTTTCTTAGACACTTCTCTCATCTTTTAATTTATTCACAAAAACATTATTATATTAATTGCAGCAAATTTCGTTGGATAATTTATCCTCGCGACGATCTGTAATCTAGTCGCTACTGGTAACCGAGCATTTTACCCAACCGGCACTGGTCAGTGAACGTTCCGTTCCGCCGCTAGATGGCACCGTCATCCTCCTCACGAATTCAAAGCGTACGCGTCAGTTTCTGCGAGTAGTGGCGAGTAGTAAATCGCGCGCGTACTTCTCGCACTTTTCCGCAAGATTATCTCGGATCGTTCGCGAAAGGTTCGCCAGGAAATACCGCGGAAGTCGAGATTCGCGATAGCACGAATCAGGTACGTGATGGTTGCGACATAATTTCCAACTTGCGCACGTTTTTAACACGGTGTTTTTACCAAGTTGTGTTTTCGTCGGAACTCGGGAGCATAGACCCTCGTTCCGCCATTACCACTCTTAATTTCACTTCATTGCGTGCCGTGTGCAGTTTCAATCCTGAACGATACTTAGTATTGCTACTTAATATCATCGATATTTAATATCATCATATTGATATATATGTATATTTGATATGTAGAAGTTGTGCTTTTTCTACCGCAGCTGAATCTGCATATATATTGCTAGATAATTATATCGCAAAACTGTTTGTTTGAAATTATATATTAATGTATATTGAGATACATATCGAGTATCGATGTTTAACGCCGATATAAATTTGCTGAGTTCACTTTTCCGTTGCTGCGAGTGTATACTCGAGAACGAACTAAGTAATTTCTTTGACGTCGCGCATTTCGCTTATTCACGAACGATGAGGATTATTACCACAAACGTTTAGTACCTAAATGTGACTCCGTGAAATTATACTGGTATTAATATTTATTTGTTTTTTTTTTATACAAATTGAACTTTATTTCGAAATAATCAAGTTAACTTTTTTTATGTACGTTCTAATTAATATATTTTCTTTATTTCTAATTTTCTTTTTTTTTTAAAATAAAATTATGTATTATTTTACATAACAATTATTCTAGTGCAGAAAGAAAGAGAGAGAAAGAAATTTTGAAAATAATCTTAAATATAATGTATTTTTTAAATTAAGCTCAATAGAGGTAATAATACAAAATTTTCTATTTGAGTTGTACGTAATTATTTAATTTATGAAAACATTTATTTTATAATTAAAAAGTTTCATTTTGTAATAATTTTGTATTAATTTACAAGTTTATGTACCATTATTTAAAAAATCATGCAATAATATAACGAATTTTCGAAAACGAATTTATTTCGACAAACTAATTAATAATAATAAGTTTTTCAAATTATAAAAAATTATAAATTATTCTTTAAATTGCGTTTGCTTTTTTCTTAATTGATCATCTGATGCAGTTTCATGTCATTTCTAATTAATCGCTATACCCAATCAACTATTAGATAGTTTACAAGGCACTTATATTATTATCTATTTTCTTTCATAAAAAAAATACAGAGTAACAATAATCGTTTATACTTTACCGATAATTAAAGGTAACTGCTCCTGTTTATTACGATAAAGTAATGATCCCGCGGGAAGCTGCGGAGTATCCTTCCGTCTTACCGAGACTCCTGTAATCCCTTCTGCAATCCTTTTGCGTCCACGGCGAAGCGACTTTCACTTTTCTTCCGTCGACGATGCGTCTAACCGAGCTGAGGCGATTCTTTATCCATGCAAGAAAGAAGGAGTGCGCGCGGGTAGAATTTACGTAGCACTTAATCCCGCCGCTTAGAAGGCCTCGGCAAAATCACCCCTACTTCACATCCTCCGGGTACCTCCGTTCCTCCGCTTCTTCACGCCTCCCTCTCCGCCACTCATCATCCTTGCCTCGCATTCGAGCACCTTCGCTCGCGCTTTTCATTAGCTGCCGAGAGAGCAGCGATATCCCCGCGAAATGTACCTTATCAGTGTTTATCATTTTTCCCGTCATTTCTTACTACATTTCTCACTGCATTTCTCTGCACATTGCCAAAAATTACACGAAACGTAGAAGTAACAAGAATCCTCAGCGGAAATAACAAAACACACTTTCATATTGTAAATAATGGGAATTGTGCAAGTAAACGTAGTTTTAATATCACTAATGACTAGTCTCTGATGTCGGTCTATTGTAATATAAACAAAGCTTGCTTTTTTTCTTTTCTATTGTCGTAAAATGCTGTTTACGAGAATTCATTTAATTTTAAGATGTGTCATCTTCTTAATTAATATTATCAAGATACAAAAATCCGGACCTTTCTGTGCAGAAAAATACAAATCAAGCCGCGGTAATATCGCAAATTAATCTCTTTGATGCGATATTCCGCGTTTTAATCGAAATTGGTAATCATTATAAATCAAACATTCACCACGTTTTCACGTAATAGGTAGCAACTCGTTGTCAGCGTGTTGATTACAAACATTTTATCTGTGTTCGAATCATCCGAATAGAAAAGCGTTCCGCCGAAACCTTCTCTCGGTCACTCGGACGCTTCGTGGAGCATCGCGAGAAGGCGCCGCGGAAAGGTTTCGCGAATCAGCTGCGAAGCCAATCCTTTAATCGTCAGTACTAAAATATTATAAGGCGCGTAATCGCCCGCGATCGCGCCGAAATCCGTCGGCTAATCTCTCCACCGTAAAAGCGGTTTTATGTACCTATCTGCCGGGAGCTCGGCTCGGCTCAGCGGCCGTTACGCTGGGTGCTTCGCTCTCGCTGCTTTCCGAGATTTTAATGGCAGTCACACGGCAGAGCCGATGGCAGAGAGCGAGAGCGAGCGAGCGAGCGAGAGCCGGCCCGGTACGAGTGTACACATTATTCCGTCGTCAGAGACAACAGAAACGTTAATCTCGGTCGCCAATTATCGGTTTTAGGCGGCACTCTTCGTTGTCTTTCGCCCGGCGGCGCGGCGGCGGCGCGGCGGCCGGGCGTCGCTCGCGCTAAAAACCGCCCGTGGCTCGCTCGCCTCGCTCGTTTGCTCGAAAGAATGATTAAACGCGGTTCGATTCATCGATTATCGGCTTTACGCCCCCGAAGGGAAATCGCTTCGCCTAGTATGCCCCTATATATATATACACCGTCCCCGATTTATATCACGGACTTCAACGAGGTGTCCCAAATCCACCGATCACAATTTCCGATTCCTTGACCAACTTATTGGAGTTTTAATGAAGATCTAATGTTGAATATTAAGAGATCGCAGCAATGCATCCAAAATACAAATAGTGTAACGATAAAATGTCCATCATCCTGACTTTACGACTTACATTCTGTGTAAAGCAGATGTAAAAATAATGTAACAAATAATTCTACACGGAAAGAACGATTTTGTTGAAAGGTCTAAAAATTTTGCTAAAAACAGATCTGAGAATAATTTTTTGTTGAATTATCAAAATAATTTGTTGGAATGTTAAAACTGATAAACATTGCTATAAAATGTTTTGATGTTCTAGTAATCATTTTGACTTTAGCACAAAATTATTTTGATGATTCAACAAAAAATTATTTTAATCTATTCAGATCTGTTTTCAGCAAAATTTTTAGACCTTTCAACAAAATTGTTCTTTCCGTGTGTATATTCTTTTTAAATAATTTCTTTTCAAATAATTCTCCGAAGGAATCTGTCATTAAAGTTATAAAAAAATCGTGTTTATGAAATTGCTTTAAATGTATTCACGATGTGAGATTATGTTCATATTGAGATTATTTTTCGTTATACATTCTTCCATCACGATAATGGAGCAGTTAGTGCTTTATATAAATATCTGCCTTTTATTTAACGGCGCGGCGTTGCGGTTTGAGTGACTTGCGATTCGTCGAGTATGGCATTAAAGTGACAGAGGCCGGTAGCTTGTGATTACGGGACAAATCAGTGGATTATCCGGAAGCTGTTTCGCGAGTAGGAGCCGGGAATGGGATACCGGGACAGTTTCCATTTCGGTCCGAAAAAGTAACAATCCGGAATGGAGAAACAGTTCGAGAGTGACGATTCCTCGTCTGTTTCGCTAAAAAAAAAAGACAGAATTGCGGATGAGTATAAAGAATAAAAGAGAGAGAGAGAGAGGAGAGATCGAGAAAGACAATGGCGTGTGTGAACGGGGGAGAGAAAAGTAGCAATATGGCGCGCGCGGATGAAAGAGAGAAACGGAGAACGATGACGGGTGGGTAAGGAAAGATCGTGAAAGGGAAGTAACGCGACGGAAACGACAGAGGTAAACGAGAAGGACGGAGGAAGGGAAAGAGAGTGAAAGGGGTGTGGGCATTGCATCCGGAAAAATAAAGGAAAGTAGCACTGGTAATCCAGAGCGCGGCTCGGGTCTTACCGAGGCTTCCACGGATGTTTATTGAGTCGGTACGCGCACGCGCTACATGCAACACTATCATCTCATCTCATCCGGTCTCGTCTCATCGCCCGTGTATTCCCCTGTGGTCCTTTCCTTGTCTCTCTTCCCCTCTCTCTCTCTCTCTCTCTCTCTCTCTCTCTCACCCCTCTCTCTCTTTCTTCCTCTCTATGATATCTGTCGATAGATTATTGATGTATTTTTCATCGTGCACGCATAAAGCTAGTGGCGTGAACGAAACAACTGTGTAAACTTTGAGTGTGTTAAATATACATGATACGAGATGAAATCGATCGCTTCCGCGTACGCCATATATGTATATATGTATGTATATATATAT
>NW_012027428.1:9011-128761 GCF_000956235.1 Wasmannia auropunctata
CTTTTCTCTCTCCCCCTCTCTCTCTCTCTCTCTCTCTCTCACCCTTCTCTCTCTCTTTCTCTCTCTCTCTCTTTTTATTCATTTACCCTCTTCCTTTCTCTCGCTCTTCGTTCTTGATTCTACTTCCATCACATTTTCTATCTTTTCTCACTGTCCTCTGCTCTCTTTCCTCCGCTCGCCACCTTATTCCGTACCTTCGCCACCATTCAATCTTGTCTCATCTACTCGAGGTTACCCGGGACCTTCTCCATCGCCCTATTTTCCCTGGGCCACCGACTTTTTCATTCATTTCTAGCTTGGTAAACACGCCGACCGATTTTCTTCGGTCTCGGTGACGCACCTTATTTCTATCTGACACATTTGCAGCGGTTTGAAAATGATATTTGATACTGCCGAGTCGAATATTGAATACACTTTTTTTTTACATAATTGAATTTCATACTGTATTCCTGAAATTGAACATTTAATTTGTTCTCTGATCTAAATTTATAATCTAAATAATAATTTATATTACCTAGTAAAAATTTAATTTTGTTTTTTTAGTTACGATTTTAATTGAAATTTTTTTTATTTTTAAGCTATCAATATTTTTGTAAATATATGATAAATTTATTTATTAATGATTGACATTTTTTATCGATTTTTAATTAATGTACTGGTATAGTTGTCACTTTTTGTAGACTGAATTGAAAAATGATTGATACTGAACAATTAATTAATTATTAATAATAATTATTTTTGGCAATTATCGAACGATTTTACGTTACATTTATTACTGAAACAATTGAGATTAAAAACGGATGAGACACTCCAATATCATAATTTACTTCTGTGTCACAATTATGCTGATTGAGATCACAATCCATGGCTGCAAAGTACGAGCGAAGCGACAATAGAGACAAGCCTCTCGCATACACGAGAGAGGCCCACGCATACGAATCAGATAAATCTCGAGTGAAACACGTGCGCGCGTGGTCCCCTCGAAAGGGTTGTTTGCACACTGATAACTGGCGCATACGATATGAGATTATTGTAAAGATAGGAAATCGTATATAACATACAGTTGTAACCTACGCCACGTCGACACAGATAGAAGAACGACAAGAATCGCCGCGCTTTTTTTCGCCGTACTGCTTCAATTACGTTGGCGCGTGTTTACGCAGCACTTATAGCGCGCGTCTTCATTGTTAGGAAACACGATGTCTTATTGACTTTACTATCAGCGGGATATTATGGTACATTTATGCATTGTCATATTCGCTGTAATTTAATTAATTGTATTAAAGAGAGATATATATTTTTGATCTTATTCTAAAATATGATATAATTAGATATCGCGAATTTCTTTTGCAATATCTCTGTCTGATTTTTTTTTAATTTGCGTGTAACTATTGTATGCTATTAATGTACACATGTATTATAAAACAATTTTTTTAGAAGGTGCTCTTAAATTTAATCGTAATATAATCCTTTTTTCTTATATAATGCATTCTATTATTTCGTGTTTTATTTCTATAAGAAATCTGTGGAATTCGAATCACACTTGTGCCCAACTAAATGCAAAAATGTACGAAGAGTCCTTTTGCGATTGTAAAAATGTAGAAAGAGTACTTTAGTGATTCGAAAACGTCAAAATTAGGCTTGAATATTCCGAAAATTTTGCTATACTTTCTATTCTATTTTGTACCGCATTAAATAGAAGAGTTGAATAAACAGTTCTAGCATGCAATTGCGGTATATATACGCATTTTTCATACAACGCACGTGCAATCTTATCAGAAATTATTTTCCAACGCAATCTTATATCAAAGCGAGAAATCCGACGAGAACATTGTTGTTTAGTGGCAATAAATGTTGCGTCAGATAGTATTCACAGTTGAATCTCGACTCTTAGGAGTTCGTTTACTTCTGTTAATTTCGCAAAATGAAAAAGAATTCGCGCGCGTGCACGATGACTCTGTTTGTCGACCGTAATTCAGCCGTGAGGTGTATCCGCTAATTTGTCCATCTTCTCTCGCTTATTAGCGTCGAAGCGGAGGAAAGGCCGGATAAAATTAGAAATAATTAACGAAGTTAACTCTCTCCCTCCCTCCCTCCCACCCTCGCTCCTCTCCGCGAGCGTAGGCTGGGCGGAGATCGGGTGGGAGGTTTAAAAGCCACCTGTAACCGTTATTACTTTTTCGCCTTCTCGGATCGTTCGCCACGCACGTATACCGGCAAACGACGCCCTCGTCGTCGCCGGTGAACGCGATGCCTCAATTTCTTTTTCTTCTTTTTAAACATGAGAATTACTCTCTTGCCGCCGCGTCGCGATGCACCACGCGCACGCGTGAGCGAGGCACGCGGCGATCAATCTCTCGAATCTCTCGAATTGCCTTGCGAGGAAACAGGCTTTAGCGTTAGCGACATTACACGTGCAGGGAGACGTCGACAATGCAGCAACGATAATTAATTCAATCAAGCTTTGATAGCATATAACAGATATCCATAATGTGTTTAATTTATAATATTCGTAATATAATCAAAATTTCGTAATAACCAGAAACAACTGCTTTTCTGTATTTTATAAATATGTACTCACAACAGCTGCTATTTCTTTATCCATCTTTTCGAAAATTTGTTAACTATTATCCCGTTTGTTACCTTCGATTTTTGAGAAGATACGGCACAAGTCGTCGCTTCATCCCACGTGCGACAGACGCTCGTTCTTTACTTAATTGCGAAAATCCGAGAGGTAGACCATTCTCGGCTTTCCGAATGCTACGCTCGGTTAATGCCCCGGTCCCCCCCCCCCTTCTCGTCGCGCTCGGCAGTCCGGAAAACCGACGATTTTCTTTCCCCTCTCTTTTCCTACTTGCTGTCTTCCCACCGACCGTTTTTTCCTCTAAGTTTTCCCCGTCGGAATCTCACCGTTCGTTGGTTTCGGTGTTCACCGACACCGGAGAGAATTAGAAGCGCGAAGAGTGTCGACGACGACGATGACGACGACGACGGCGACTTGCACTCTTCTCTCTCTACGCTCCAGTCTCTTTTCCTCTTCTCTTCTTTCGCCTCGCGTTATTCTCCACCTTGGTAGGTTCTCTTGCTACTCTATATCGGGGAGCCTCCATTAAATTCATTAGGCCATTAGTGGCTGCAACCCTCCAAGATGGCTCCCGTCGCCTGGCAACGCTCTGCTTCTCCACGCTCACCCTCTCTTCGCTTCTCTCTCTCTCCCTCTCTCTCTCTTTCTCTCTAGCTCTCCCTCTGCTTTCTCTCTATCTCTCTCTATTACTCCCTATCTCCTGGGTCCAAACTCTCTCTCTCCCTCGCTCTGGTCCTCCTGGTCCCTCCTTCTGTCTCTCCCGCACTTCCCGTGAGTTTCCGCTCACTCTGCGAGGCGGGTGGGTCTTGGCGGATGTAATTAGATTCAACGAGCGGGAAAAGGGGAGGGCGAAGGGTAACTGCTAGGTTGGAAAAGGTGGTAGCCCAGGAGGTTAGCCCGCTCTCGAGGTACGTCGCTGAAGAGGGCCATTGTCAGAGGATGGCCAAAGGTTTCCCTCGTTTCTCTCTTACGATATCCCGACAACCCCTCTTCGTTTTTCTTTAACCGAGCTGCCTTTCACGACGAGTTAGTTTTGGCGTACACGTACACGCTTCCGGAATCATTTGCTCCCGGCTTGACGCTCGCTTGCCGAGTAAATTTTATTATTGCTCTTCCATGGAGTAATTTTACTTTTATTCATCTTTATTCGTCTGTTTTCTCGAACAAATCAGAGTAAAGAGATGATAATCAATTATGTTATCTGTAAATTTTAATTAGCACGTGTGATAAAAATCATTGCAAACACTTTTGCAAAATTTATAGATTAAATAATTACATTTTGTGTTTTTTGACTTTGAAAAATTATAATCTTCATGTTGTTTATTAAACATCTTATGTCATTCCATTGGACACATGTGAATTTTTAAAAGTAATTTTTAAAAGTATATTATATTATGTAATTAAATAACAATTTCTTATTATATTTTATGCATATATATATTACACGTTTATGATTACTTTTATACAAATACAAAGTTAGACGGTTTTATTATTGTTTTATAATGTAAATTTGTTAGAAATGCTGCAAAAATACAACGAACAAGAAAACTTGATTATTATTATTTGTGAGTCGACACAAAAAGTGGTGAAAAGTTAAAATTTGATTTTTGGAACGGCTTTTGCTTTTGGAATGGCAACTGATCCTCTCGCGTCAGAGATTAGGACATAACATACAGATACCGAGAACGCGGCAAAGTGATAGCTGCATAACTATGGGAAGATTAGCGAAGTCAAGACGACGGTGGACAGTGTTGCATTTCTAAACACAGGCCGGAACGCGCTATTCGTACGAGCGGCTGTTTTCGGGGGTGGCAGAGCAAAGGGGACTCTTAAAATACTCCAAGAGCTTCTAAATCATGGAGGCTTAGTCGCCGTCGTGCGAGCAGGGATTACCTACCTTACTTCAAAGTGCCCTGCAGGTGCAGGCTCTCCGTTTCGAATCCTCTTCCACGACAGAACGTTGAATCATGATGCGTCAGTCGCGCTTAACGACACCGTTTCGTGCGTGCTCGTCGAATGCGCGTTCTTTTTATCCTGACAGTCGACCTTTTCTCTCGCGTCGCTACCGAGGGTATTACGGAACTTGCGCGACGGAATTCCGATTTAACACTCGGTGTATATACTCGGCGAAAGACATATAATTCGTGAACGTGCAACGTCAGACCGAAATGGTACACGTTTTCTGAATTATCCGAATCGGATTAGCAATTATAAGGATTGACAAAGAATACTCTGAAATGATTCGATTCACCATATAAATTAGGAATAATTCAATTTTCTCTCCTCAGGCCAATACAGTTTGTTCCTCAGGTTTTAAGGGCGTTTCTTCGTTAAGTACAAATTTAAACGTGCGCTTATTTCCGTGAGATTCGTATCGCAAAGCGCTCCGCTTTTACCGAAGTAACACCGCGGGTGAGTCGGAATATTCGGAAGAGCGCGCGCCGTGGCTAACGATTACCATAAGAATTAAACGCGCGGGCAGAAGCGCGCAGAGCGGTTCTCTCTCTTCCCTCTCCCCCCCCCGCCTCCCCCGGGAGAGAAGCAACGTCATTTCATTTTCGCGGCAAACGAAGCCGAGGAAGAATTCTCCCAATTCTCTAAGCCCCCGCCCTAAGCCCTCAATTTCACTAGAGTAAAAGCTCAACGGGAAGCGTGATAAAATGGCTTCTTATTCCCGCGTTTATATTCAATCTCGACGCCGACGCCGCAGCCACAAAGGGCTCCATTTGAAACACGTTAGTCGATGCCGTATACGCCGGATAGACACACACGCGCACAATGGGGGTAGGAGAGAATCGCGGTGATGCATTATGTAGTACCCTCGCTGATCCTTATATGCATCTATGCATGGTCTCCGCGACGTACCAACTTTATAGGCGCGCTACAACACTTACTAGTATAGCGATTCGAACCGTTAACGTATAACCGCAAACGCATTTTGACAATGTGCACTTTCAGTTTACATATAAGGAAAAACATTTTTGATAATCGGAGTGCGCTCTTCTTGTCCTCGACGTGAACATTGGTCATAGAAATGCTAGCAAGACTCGCATATATATATATTCTCAAAGAGAAACCATAATGCATTCTTTTATTTGTGAAAAAGTAAGAAATGTTCTCTGTCTCTTAACTCCCTCGTGGAGCTTTCAGACAAATATAAGAAATCCTTTTTAAAATTTTATTTTAAGTTTTAATTAATTATTATCTCTTGATTGTGCTTTTTACATGTTGGAACTTCAAAAATGTTACGATTGCTACCATTTAAACAACAAAAGTAAAACCGATAATTGCTATCCTTTATTTATACTGTTTGAATTTGATAATGGAAAAAGGATCAGTTATTTTCAACAGACGGAACGTGTATTCATTTCATCGTTTGAGATATCGGGCTGCTTGAATTTCGTTCGAGAGAAAATGCGAGTACAGTTCGATTTTATAGCAGTGTGCATACGTGGGTACTACGTTTCGCACTCTGACTGATTGCTATGCGCGAAAACAATCGAGACCAAATGGGATCGACATCGGCTTCCAGATGTTACAGCACTCACAAAAAAAAATTGTTTATTAAAGTGCTGATTGATTAAAAAAAACAAATTTTCTTCTACTTTTTAAATGACAGTTGTCATTTTTTTTATGCTTATTCATTGATCTTGGCACCTATCATGAAATTTGTTGGAATTGTCCAATTATTCCATAGATTTTTGTTGTGTTTTTCTAGGGAAAGCTTCTAGGGAATAAATTCCGATCGGAATCCATTTCGACAAATTTCATGATATGTGCCCTTGTTATTAATCCGCATATTAATCCTGCGACAAAATTATCTCTATGTGCATTTCATAATTATTTTACTTCATTCAGCGAAAGATTTGTGACTTTAACGTAATAATTTCTATTATATTAAAATCTTTTCTATTCTTGTATAAAGAATTTTTCTTTAAGAATTTTTTCATTAAAGTAAAGAAGTGCAAATTAATATAAGAAAAATTTATACAATAATAAAAGATATTAACATATATTAATATTTAAATTACATTTCAATAAAATGATTTTTTTCAAATCTCAATAGAAATATAATAAAAGATAATTTATCAATTTTAAATATTTATGATATAAAAAGACATTTTGCAAAACTATAAAGTTTCACAAATCGAATAACGATTTAATAACAAGCGTCAGTCGTTGGAAAACTTATCCACCTGATTTACTATAGAATACGAAACATGTTATTTTCGCACTAATGAGTTTCTCAGTACAAGAACGAGCTAGTTAAAGCAACTTCGAAAGTAAGTTGAACCCGAGAACGGTTCGCTTGATTCGAGTCGGCGGCACCACCGGCGATGGCCGCTCGCGTACCGGCAATAAATAACACCATACCTGAGATCCACTCTATATGACTATATGGTATATGCGCAATATATGGTATCGTGCAATAGTTTGCATAAAGGACTACAGCAAGTACGGAGAAGCGACGGAAAATGACGTAGCGCCGAAATTACTGCATTTCAAACATTTTACAATTAACGTCGATTCCATTTAAACACGGAGTATCGGCGAATAGTGCAAATATATCTGAACCATTTCAGCGTCGAAACGTTCTTTTTGATATATAAAAACGGAGCGAAATTTCCTACAATTTTAAAAGTATTTTACGGTGATCGTTAGCGCTGAAATGTCGTTAATTCTTCTCATCAATATTGCCTGCTATTTCGGCCGAATTACTGACCTTGGCTATACGCGAATTGACGACCTGAGACAATAACGAAGATGCGGAGCATCGTTATTTTCTCGCGAAATTTGCCAAACGCGCTGGTTACGCCAATGCGTAAGAACGGCGATAAGGTCGCGATGATGGCGCAGATACGCGGCCCGGTATCTTTATTACCCCTCGCGAGACACGTTGCTCAAGTTAATGTTAATTGCCATTTTATCTTACTCAGACGACTGATATTTTGAGCGCGTGATCCGCGCAAACTTTACGGCGCGTAAACGAGAGAGGCGACGTGTCTCGTGAAAACGCTCGTTTCAACTAATAACCGAGACGCATCGACGGTTAAGAGAATAATTGTCACAGACTTATCGAAATTTATCGTAAGAAATCGCTGTAGCTGCTCTTACCTTAAAAATACTTAAAAAGTATTTTTACTTTCGCTAAAAGCATTCGCTTCATATTTTTTATGACCCATCGAATCACGGATTTTCAACTGACACCAATAGGTTATCGCAAATCTGGTGTAATTCCGTAACCGTAAGAACGTCGAGGGGAGCTACAGCGACGTGTGCCGTTCCGTAATATTTGTTTGCCCGAAGTCGAGAGAGTACACGTCGTATTATACGTCGTACCAGCGGCGTCTCAGCGCAGGGGAAAAGATCGCGTCGCCCATGGGAGAGCGGGCGCGCCGTAAGTAAGAGCAACATATTCACGAGGCTGTATCGGATTTTATTCCGCGGGTAAATCCTCGAATCTCAACGGGCCCGTGTTTCCGTCTTTGCGTCTTTCGCGATTCGTCCCGCTGTGACGGGGTCCTCAAGATCCTCCGCCTCTCTCGCGGCCGTGCGTCCGCGCGCTTTCACTCCGCCGAGAGAAGTTTCGGGAGTTACGGTGACTGTTCGTAAGCCGACGGAGAGACGATGACGGTTCCGGCACGCCTTTTTACTGGCGAAGGTCATTTCATCGGGGAAAACGTGGATGGCAGGGTTGCGGCCCACCCTATAGCCTACTTCGTTCCATCTCTTCTCACCTTCTCTGCCTTTCGTTTTCCTGCCACGTCTCGCTGGGAGCCTCGTCCGTATTCAAATGTTCGGCCGGGGATGTACGGAGGCGGACGAGAACCGAATTACCTGCTCTGAATTGGAGACCGGCGAGGTGACGGGGGAGGACTCGTTACCGAACGAGGCGAGAAGAAAGTAGGACGCCTGGTGGAGAGAAGACTCCCCGTTTCATTTCTTTTCCCGAGATGTAGTGTCACGCGGTTAAAAATTTCATCGAATTACCAAGCTGATAATTTTAGTTCAACGTACGAGACAAAGTTATGTTCTTTCAAAAGCAAAATCAGCGATAAAAGTAAATAATTGAGATACGTATAATTAAGAGGAAATGTTATTCTGTTGACGTATTATCAAATATTGAAAGAGTATACATATATTTAAAAAAAATTATATATATAATTATATTTTTTTAATTTTTCTAAATGATATAACGAGATTTTAAAGGAGTACGCTCGGAAATTTTTTTGAGGAAAGTGTCGTGCGCCGTACGAATGATAAGATTACGGAAGAAGATAAGTTGGCGGAGAGATAAAACGGTCTTTGTACATTGGACTTACAATTAGGAGGAATTTTAAGCAACGCGATGAGATCTTACCGAGATCTTGAAAAAAAATATTGATAACGTTTTATATTCGCAATATAATTAAAACCGACGGCAATAAGTAAGGCCGCATGCCGGTATACCGCGGTGATAATATGAATCAAATAGTAATCAATAATTAATATAATTAGTGAATTAATGACTTCTCGAACGTTATTATTCACAGTATCGTAATAAAGCCGGGTGGCTTTCTTAATGCACGACCGTCGTATGCATATAATAGGGAAACATACGGGGCTGTGCAACATCTTATAACTGCTGCGCCATTAACGGCGCCACGATCATTGTAATATACGTTTAGTTTAGTTTAGCACATGGAGGGTGGGCTGCGAGCCGGCGTGCGATCGACCCCTCCGCATGCCAGCCGAGGGTGCATAATTTATCGCCACGTCCCGACCACCGTAATGCAATACGTTACACGCTCGGCATGCATGTGGACTTCGCGTAGGTTATCGATACTCCCTCAATGTCCGAGGGGCATAACTAACTACCAATAAATAGCACGATCATGTATCGGCATTCATTGCCCAACATTCATTACCTCCCCATTTGGAGTGAAGCCTTCCTGTTTTGTTATATGACAACACACGAAAAGCGATGCGAAAGTAAATCGCCATATTTTCACACCTCTGTTTCTATCGTCGATGCGAATACAATGATTTTCGTCCAAGTAACTTCATGAGATTCATTAAATAAACTTTAAAGAGACCGATCTTAAAATTATCAAGAAATTGCCAGATCATAAAACAGTCGGAATAAAAATTGTAATCTTATCGGCGAGTTCTCTCTCTCTCTCTCTCTCTCTCTCTCTCTCTCTCTCTCTCTCTCTCTCTTTCGCGCGCGCGCGCGGGAGCAGGGGACAGAATTCCGAGGCGGTTGCTTTTAGAATAGAATTGGTTTTTATTGTGACTAGATTACAAACGGGGCCTTTTACGGCGCTCAATATCGCCCAGTAGGAACGTTTACACGTAGCGAGTGAGGTGACAAACGGGAATGAAGAAACATTCTGCGTGAACGTTACGAATCACTCACCGCAGGGACTGGGATATGTGATTACGACGAACATTTGTACGACATTGGGATTCATACAAAATAGCGGTCGTTTCTTACGCCTATATCTTACGTGACTATGCCTCGAGCACTTATGGCGCGATCGGCCGCTCGCTGTCGACCTCCGAAGTCGATTCTGATTCTCGCGTCTCCTCGCGTGTCTCGTGTCGTCGTTTTCACCCCGTTTCGAAAATCTTCCCGACGCACCACCGCACTCCCCCGTTATGTGTTAATAATTTATACAATTATCTCCGTGGCCACGACGCGCGGCACAATTACTATACATACGTGATATCTTTTTTGGGTTTAACTTTGGTTTTGTTCTCTCACAACGCGTGGTCTATCAAATAATAAGCTACTTATAAAAATAGGACATTTTCGTTGATATTACGTTTAACGCCTTCTCTACTTACACAATCAAGGGTATATACGTATAAGTTAAACACTGCCGTTTGGAACGATAAGAGTACGAAGAGGAAGAGGAATCGACGGACTTGAAAAATCCAATTGCACGCGCCGCGCGAGGATACTTGTGAATATTGTTTTTTTTTTATAGTAATTATTCGACAATACTAATTCAGATTTATAACGTACGCCTAATCGATAGGATGCCCCTTGGCTCCGTACACTGTACAACGCACAATCCGCTTACTTACAGCCTAATAATATTTTAGTTATTCTGCTGAATAATCGTTATTATCGTCATTACAATGTAACAATTTTTTGGTATACAGTTTACGCTTGGCATAAAGTGCCGTCGCGTTCTACTATACATATATCTACAAAATAGTGAGTACGTGATCCGCGAGAGATCTTTATTAACGTCGCCTTAGAAATTAACCCCCTATTTTATATCGAAAAAAAAAAAGGAAATTATTAAAGCATGCAAAGCGTACAATTGGCACATTTACGCCATATAATTCTTTTAGAGAAATATGCTTCGTCTCGTTTTTTTTTTTAAGCGAAATAATACTATTTTGTTACCGCGATATATATTCAGCATCATATTTGAATAGTGAATATATTTGCCAAATTAAGAATACTAACAAAAAAAATAAGAAAAAGAGGAGGGGGGATTAAATATATCTTTCATCGCGGCGGAAGTTTAACATTTGTACTCCATTAACTTTTACCTGTCTTGAGGAATATGTGAGTTCATCAAACTCGTCGAACTTATAGTTTGCCAATCGCGCTCGACATAGCCGATTACTCGCATAATTAATACATTGTATTTACAACGTAATCAAATATTTTCAATTGTTAATTCTGTCAATTCTTCTATGACAGACACTGGTTCTTTATCCTTTTTTCTTGCCCTCAATTTTGACGAAGATCCCGAAATCGAAGATTATTACTCGTCAGAGAAAGTTAAATTTTGACAATTAAATATTTCCAATTCTGTAACAAAATTTGCATCGCGTGTTTATTTTCAATCGAGTATTAATTAATACATTGTAAAACTTCGTACCTTTATAAATTTTATATATAAAGGTAAAGAAGTCGTTTTGTCTATACATTTTTTTAATCGACTATTAAATTACAATATACAATTAAATTATTCTTGTTGTTCTCATTGGAGATATAAATATCTCCGAGCCATATTTGTTTAGATTAAACATTCAATGTTTAATTAAACGAAACGAGATATCGCGGTAAATTGAGGGAATCAGGACAACGCCAACGCATGGTGGAATAGTCGATAAAATTCTACTGGCCTCAATCGTCATCCCGCGGCAAAGAGAGCGTCTGCGAACCGGATGCGATTGGCGGCGTCGTCCAGCAGTCGAACAACGATGGCCAGTAGCCGGTGGCGGTAGTCGCATGTTGCCAATAACCAGTCAATCCGGTACCAGTTCCGGTGGCCGTACCCGGTCCCCCTACACCGATACCGACTCCCACGCCAATACCACCGGCGGTAGCGGCTACCACCTGTTCGGGATTCACCATGCCACTCGTCTCGATAACACCTCGCTCGTCCACTTCCATCTTTTGGTCCGCCGCAGCCCCGTCCTCGTCGTACATGAGATAGTGCGAGTGCGAGGTCGTCGACGAGGGCGTCGACGATAGCGTCGGCGAGGCGGCGGACCTAGGCCTGGGTCACTCTTGCGATCTAAGCTGATTGTCGCTCGACTGACCTGACACCGTAGCCGCGCCCGCCGCAGTGGCGGACGGCGGCACCACTTGATTACCGCCGCCGCTGAGGGAACTCCCGGAATTCGGATTCGCTACGCTGTGGTGATGGGGGCTAGACGTAGCCCCCGCTTCGCCTCAGACCTGGGCCCTGGCGGTGGCGTTGGCGTGCGCCTCGGGACCGCCCGGGGAATGAGGGTTCGTGCCGGCCGCCGTTGTTAACGCGTACTGACAGGCGCTCAGACTGCCACCGCCGCCGCCGCCGCCACCACCGCCACCGCCGACGGAAGACGCTCTCGAGCTCACGGGACTTATACTTCCGGCCGTGGTACCGCCTGTGGTACCGCCCGCGAAAGAACCGCCGCCACCGCCGCCGTAATCGCTGCTGTGCTGTTTCGCCTTCATTCGCAGCGACGCGATGCTACTCGATGTCATCACCGTGCAGGATTCGGGCGACCGATGGTGAGGCGTATAAACTGGCGGTCCATACGGATGATGCGGCGCCGCCGGCGCCGCGTACGGACACGCCGCGCCGGACGCGGCGACCGGCGAGCTCGCGACACCGAGACCGGAGCCCATGCCCGGTATCATAGACGTGGCCGCTTGCCCGACCGAAACCGACATGCCGCCCACGTGGCTGCCCGCGACCGACGTCGCCGCGGTGTTAAAGGGATTCACTGGGCTGACCTGAGCGTGATGGTGATGATGCGACGCCGCAGGCACGACCGAGCCCAGCGTGTTCATCCAGGGAAAGCTCTTGCCGCTCAACGGCGACGGCACTTTGGCCGCCCAGTTGTTGTACGGGCTGTACGAGCTGTAGAGAGTGTCGGGATCCGGAAACGGTTGGGTGATGAAGCCGTTCAGACTGGCTGTACTGAAGCCCGACTTGAAATCCGCCGCGGCCTGCGCGGCGGCGTTCATCGCGTTACGTTCCTTCTTCCGCCATTTCGCCCGCCTATTCTTGAACCAAACCTAGAAACAGAAAAACGGAGCGTTGCGAGAAAAATGTGTCTATTATAATTACAACATGTAGAATATTATTTGAGAAATTTAACAGGGATATATTTTCTTCGGTATTTCATTCTTATATCTTTATTCTTATATAAGCGTTTTAAAGAGATAGCTTTTTTTCATGATATACAGATGCTACCCTCCATCTTCAGATTTTGTTTTTAACGTATATAGCTCGTACATTGAAAACGCATAGAGGAGGGAACGGAGGGAAGGCGTAGCAATGCGTAGCGTTTCTCGCCAGATTTCGTGAACGTTCGCACGCCACGGGTTATTAGTCACGAACGCAACGGAGAGAGCAACGGGGCGGCGGTTCCGCTCCGTGGTAGACGGTAGGTGAGTCTCGAGACAAATAGCAAGAAAACCCCGGCGAGCTCCTCCATCCTGAAATATGATGGCGTTAATTCAAGGCGGCCCTTCTCTCACGCTCGATACTACGGGGCGAACTTCGTCAGCCGTTTCCACCCTCCTCTCTCTCTCTCTCTCTCCCTTTGCTCGCCCTTCAACCTCAAACCTACCTACTCGGCGTCCTTCGACTGTACCGTCTCTCTTTCTTGACGACGACGCCCGCCGTCGTCCCAGCTCGCCCCCAACAATTATACGGGTGGTTGCGCTCAGATACACGTCGCTCTCGCGTAACTGTAAGGCAAGGGACGGGAAAACGCGACATACGCGAAGGGTCGCGGCGTAAGTATTCGACGAAGAAAGAGAGAGAGAGAGAGAGAAAGGAAGAGGGAGAGTCGGATAACTGGCGGGGAGCAAGATAGAACGAAAGGAGAGAAGGGTACTGAGGGTGAAGCAATGCTGAAGGAGGTCGGCGGAATACTCCGTAAGATGGATGGCCTTACGATCACGCCGTGGAAACGCTAAGAGGCGCGACGGGTCATTGAAAGTGGGGGCGGAAGACTAGCTAATGAAGAATAATGTCCTTTCTTCTCTCAACGATTATTCCTGGAACGTTGCGTAACAACCTGAATTTGCTAACCTTCATTGTACAACCTAGGATCTTTTAAGAATAATCTTAATGAGACGATAACGGAGGCGGATAAATATGTAAAACATAATTGGAATTTTATAATACCACTAATTTATACGCTAATAACTTCATAGGTATCGATTTTCTTTAAGAAATAGTTATTCTTATCGTTATATAATGTATTCCTATTACCATTAATATATCACAGTTACTCATCGTACGATATCAATACGTTGTTACCGTATTTTTTTTTTGCCGATAAAGAATGGCTTACCTTTGCTCTGTCCTCGCGGAAGGTTTACGTGTTGGTGCGTATTTTTTTTTTTTCGCATCGGTAAGCCGCACGGGAAACATCATTGGATTTTACGAAGCGGCCCGGTAGCCGGCGGCATCATGGGCGACGACGGTAAGCCAGGAGGGAGTAAATTCGATAGGACAGAATGGTACGGCGGGCGAAAGATGCCGCGGCTCGAGAATCAATAAACTCTCTCGCGCGCAAAGGCGCACCGTGTACACACAAGGTGCCGCGCCCATAAAGTTTAACAGCGTCGCGGAATCTCGACGCTGAAGCTATATATCTGTAATGACCGCGAAGAATCTTAATGCTCCTGATTCATAAGCTCGTCGACGAACGCTCGAAGCTCGAGTGAAAACTACACCCGCTCGACTGGATTCCGGCTATTGACCAAATGATCTGCGAATCGTGAGAGGAATCGCGGGTTTGTGACATAAATATACCAACAACGCGTATCGCGCGCGTTTCGAGATAATAATTTATGATATAATTAATCGGTATATATTATGTTAATCTCATTAATAGCTATTTCCAATCCAATTTGACGAACATCCACAAAATACCGACGCAATTACGAGCTGCGATACGTATAAAATCTGTTTTCACGTAAAATTGCGACGTTCGTGCCGCGGTCGTGTAGCTTTTGATAAGCTAAAAAAATTACGTTAATTAAAACGCGTCGGACCGATTTCTTCGGCGAAACGTCGAAATACGATTTCGGCGCGGGTAGCCCGCGGTTGACGCGATAAATCGAATCCATTGTTTCCCGCCTGGCAACCGACTCGGAGAACAATGGTCGCGTCACATCATTCGGGCAATAAAATCTCATCAAATCACGTCCCCTCGCCACCGTGTAAGCCTCCATTCGCTCTCTTTCCTCGCTCGCTCACACGCGTTCGGCTCAATCTACGAAAGCTTATATAAATGTAATGAGACCGTGACCGGGGATGCCTCATCAATCACACCCCCTACGGCCCCCCCCTCCCCACCCCCTTCCTGTCCTGTCCCATTCCATCGTCGGCGTCGCTCTTCCCTACGGTCGTCTTCCGCGCCGCACATACGTCTACGTGCTACATAGACACCCTCGAACACCGCACCGGCCCGTCCGCGGTAATCCCGTGACTTAACATCGGGCTCCGGGCTCTCCGGGTAACCGCGATTTGTTCCATTGCGCTCAGAAGTTGCGCGCCACACCGCGCCGTTAGTTCCTCGGTCAAGAGAGTCTTACAGCCGAGAGTCTTACCGGAGCCCGGCTCTTGAGTAAGGCCTATTTAAGCGGAATAGTTTTCAAACGATATCCTATCGGACCGGAGCATTCGTTTTACGTACGTTAGCACCGATTTATAGCGCTATTTATAAATATGTCTACACATTAAATTTATTAATTATTAGTTAAATTAAATCGAAGCTTGAAATTGTTGTTTGTTGATCAGACTAATTTAAAATATCTAATGTTCGTTTTTCGACTAATATATATTACAAGTTTTGCGAAATATAATAAATACAACGAGTATATACGAAAAACTTTATAAATATACGAAATATAAATATAATACATTTATATTTCGTATATTTGTAAAGTTCTAAAATCAATTAATTTCTAAATCACTATTTCTTACTTCTTTTTGTAAAATATTTTTTAGCAAATTGATCAGTATAGTTTTAGAATAGATTACTTTTATGTACATATTTTTGAACGAAAATTAAAACAGAAATCAATAGTCAGAGTTAAAAGCAATTATTGCATTCACAAAATTTATTATGCGTAAATCTGTATTGACAAGTTTTATCGATGACTGGTTACATTCAAGTATAAATTATAATAAGAGCCCCGATGCTCTTTCACTCCATATTGGCGTGTTATAAAATGTAAGAAATTTTAAAGTACCATCGCGACATGTAAACACCAAAAATATAAATCTCTCGAACGTAGCGTGTAATTTCTTTACGTTTTTGTGCGTCCAGATTAACGATCTCGTTCATTCCGTGCGAAACGTTCGCGTGAATTCGTGCGAGTTCGCGTCCTTTGCAAGATGAAGGAAGAAGGAGAGAGAAACCGAAGGACGAGCTAAAGGAGGAGGTTGTGGGAGGCGGTAGAAGGGAGAGAAACCTGACATTCGTAGGGTGGAGATGGTGATGGTGGTCGCGCCGGAGGGGAAACTCGTGGGGGAGTCTGAGAGAAGGTTAGTCGTGGGTGTAGAGAGACAGGGAGAGACAGAGAGAGAGTGAAAGAGAGAGTGAGCGAGAGAGAGAGAGAGAGAGAGAGAGAGACGCATGGACGAGGAAACGGAGGTGGAGGTGGAGGAGGATAATATTGATCCCCTCGTAGCCCCGCCCCTCCTCGCCCAGCCGACGCCATCATTATATTATCCACCATCCCTCCGACTCCGTTTCCCGACGTATCGCACACCTACGACCTCTCGAAACTCGCGAAACTATCCTGCCCGTGCACGCGCGCGTTGTCTTGCGCTTCCTCGAGAGGGACTTTTCCCGAAAAAAAGGGAAAAGCCATGGAGGCTACCCTTACGTTTCACCGTCGCGTTCCTCGGCCGACCCTCTCTCTTCCTTAACCTTCCTCCGCCACCCCCTACTGTTTCGCTTCTGCGTCTTCTCACGTCGGAGAAACAGGGACGGAGGATAAACTCGAGGAGGAGCGTTGCCGTGGCCACGGAAGATTCGTGGCAGATTTCCCGAAAATCTTGCGAGGACCAACGCGCGCGTGCGGAAGCGCCACTTCATTAAAAATAAATTCCGTGAAGGAGCCGACGGATATCCGAGGGCTTCGCAAGGATTTCACGCCGCAGACTCGCTTCCTCATTCCCTCTCGCTCTATCTCTCTACGTCTCGTTCGTTGTTCCTTTCGTCTATCCATAATTCGACGCGTCTTTCTCGTTTGTCTCGTTGAACGTTATCTCGATGTTCCCCATTTCTCTCTTCCACTTTCATTGTACTGTGAATTAATTTTAACTCGCGTGTTTTATCTCTTTCTTCTTTCTTGTTCAGCAGTATGTTTTTTTCATCGCAAGAATTTTCGACTTTTCACATTATTTGTCTTGTAAATAATAATTTGACGTTTTTACCTCATAAATAATGATCTTTAAACATTACATAAAAAACTTTAATAATTGTACGAAATGTACAAAATAAATTGTATACATATGCTAAAATATTCAGCTAAAAATATGCATTGAGAAATTAAGAATTAATAAATCTCTTGACAGTGGCACACGCTTAATATTTAATAGAAGTATATATCATAAAATTTTTAATACATTGATACGTCAATTTCGAAAGTCATTATTTCTTTACTTTTTGTTTTCCAAAATTTAATATCGCGTACATCATACATTATATCGCATATGTATGTCTCTTACGTCATCGACATTATCGAATATTCATTATTAACATTACTCGCATTATCGTCACTATTCAAACAGCCTTTATTCCATCATTATCGTGATTGTCATCGTGCTGCCGTCATGTTACAAAAATCATGACTGTCGTTACGAAAAGGGACGGGCAATTACTGCGGTGAACAAACAGGTGCGACGACGTCGGGTGGTTACGCGCCGAAAACACACGACGGCGGCGGCGCGACACCACTTCGTTAAAAGTAAATTCCGTGAAGTATACCGCCGGATATCCGGGGGCTTCGCGGGGATTTGACGGTGGCGCGAAGGTGGAAACCTTTTGTCTGTCGGGAATAAGCGGTTCGCCACTCGTAACTTTGAACTACTCCTACATCTCTTTGCGAAAGCTCTCGCGACACCGTCCGCGATTTATAACAACATCCGCTTTCTCCCGCAACGAGAACGCCCCGTGCCGAAGACAGGAAAAGTTCAACGGCGCTACTAATTTCTGTCGATATTCTCGAGCGTCCTGCCACTCGCTCGAGAAACCAATTAATCCCACTCACAGTTACGCGAAACGGCATCCCCGTAATTTTTAAGTGCTTCATCTCGCGAGAAAATAAATATACTTTCGGTACGCGAAGAAGGCAGCTGCCTCTCGCTTATGGCAGACTCGCTTACCGCGACCATCATGGCCGCCAGGATGAATTCTCCTTCCCTTCCTCTTTCTCTCTCTCTCTCTCTGCTCTCTTCCCATCTCTTCTCTCGCTTCCTCCATACTCTTGGTATTTCTTTCTATCTCGGCTCTGATCCTTTTTTTTCTCTCGTCCTGAACATATCTCTCTTTCTCTTTCTTTCCGCGGCTCCACATGTATGTTGTACCCACACACGTCCCTCTCGCACGCGAAATACACTAGCTCCGTCTTCTCTGGTCGTTGCTCCCTCTCTTCGTCCTCTACCTTACCTCCTCTCATGCCCTCCACACCCGGCCTTGCAGTCTCGGGTGTTCCAACAGTGGCGTCTCCATAAATCTCGTTATAACGCCAGAGATGGATCAGTGAGAATGGCCACGTCCGACACGGGGGAAACGGGACACGGTTGCGTTTGTATCTCGTTGCATACAACTGCATACCGTGTGCATACGTGGTGCCGGTGCGCACGCGTGTATGCTCGAGGGTAGAATCCGGTCGGCGAAACATGCAGCAAACACGGCAAACCATCGGCCATCAGGAGTGGATACGAATAAAATTCGTCACGTCCGCGACGACAAACCCCGTTTACGTGTACCTATATCAACAACTTGGGACCGGAATAGTCGATGTTGTTTCCCTCAGTCTTGAGAGGGAAGAAATTTTATATCCTTGAATACCCGATATCTCTCTTTTATGCCGATACATCGATCACTTTAATCCCGACATATCGGTGTGTAGATGTTCAAATCAAATCGAGAAAAATATCAATATTGCAGTCAGTAATTTATGAGAACAAGCGCGAAACAATCTTAACAACAATCTTTACAAGTCCGAAAAATACTTTTGAGAATTGACACTTTCGGAGCTTAAGAGCTGAGGAGCGAGAAGTTACGAATTTATGCCCGAAGTTTTTCTATTTGAGCTACTTATGCTTTAAGTCTTGTATTTTATTGTGCTTTGCAGTATCGCATGCAGCAGATCGGAAGGATACGGCCGACGGAAACGAGAAATCGTTCGTGTTAAAGCGTCGCGGTGGAGGGCGGCGCTGAACGATACAAACGGCCGCGGCGTACGGAACCGGCGCGCACGACGCGGAATGGGAAGCTGGGCTTTCTCCGTCTCTTTCTCTCTCTCGCACAGAGTGAGTAGTTTTATGGATTTTTTTATCGTTGTGCTGGTGGACCGTAACAGCTGCACAGCCGGTGGGATTCGGATATTCAATGTCGGCGTACCTGTATGGATATTAAATTAACACCCGTAAGCCGCGAGTATTAACAACTTTGCAAAAGATTATACGAGATTATGAGCTCAAGCGGAACACGTGATTTTTAATGTCCCGCCGTCCCCGTCCCACTGGCTCTCGAGGCTTCTCCATTTCTTTGTAATTTATAAATAGTTACGGCTCATTGCCCGGCGCGTTCACCGCCGATTCGTTTCCAGTTAAATACACTTTTTTCCCGTTCCTTCTTTTTTTATCCGTTTAGCTGCATCGGACTCCGTTAGGCCGCGATTCTTCCGCGATATCGGCGTAAGAGTGTCCATGCGAATTTATCGCGAAGGGTGTTAGGATTACGCAGTCCATTCTCCTTGCTTTTCTTCGTTAGTTGAACTGAATTGTCAACCATCATGGAAAGAACGATTTTGTTGAAAGGTCTAAAGATTTTGCTAAAAACAGATCTGAAAATAATTTTTTGTTGAATCATCAAAATAATTTGTTGGAATGTTAAAACTGATAAGCATTGCTATAAAACGTTTTGATATTCTAGCAATCACTTTGACTTTCGCACAAAATTATTTTGATTATTGAACAAAAATTATTTTCAGATCTGGATTCAGCAAAATTGTTCTTTCCGTACAGATATATCAAGATAAATGTATCAGTAAATGATAGTTTAAGAGATATTCATATCGTTATATTCATTTTTCTATATATGCAAATATTAAATTCAAATAATATTTTATTTACATTAGATTTCCTTACTTATATTTGATGTGTTAATTAATTTTCAAATCGTTAATTTTATTACGTGAAAAAGTGAATTCTGAAAAAAAGATGTTCACGTTATATTTTATTTTATGAGGCATACATTTTTTTTGTTCGTTGATACATTTATCCTGTTTCCCTTTGAATGAATTTATGTCTCGTCGTACTTTTTACTTCGCTGCAGCGTTCGTGGACAACCGAGCGCAACGATTTTATTTTTCGACGTACCTATACATATCTGCTCGGGCCGAGCACACTTTCCGCGAATCAAGATCACTGACCGTTAAAACCTGGAAAACATTTCTTATCGCGACAAACCATTAGCACCGGAAAGAATGATTAATCGATTTCGAATCATTATCCGAAAATCTGTACGATCTCCGACTTTGACCCTGCGAGATATAAAAATATTGATTTACGTTTATAATATTGATTTAAGATTACTAGGAAAAATTAATATACACTTAATATTTTAATATTATTCCGGGGGGAGGGGGATTTGCACAAAAAATATTTGCTATACATGTAACAAAATATATATCTAATCGTTGCTACGAGTATATTTAAAATTATTTTCCGAGATTTGTTGAAATATATATTAATATATTAATATATATTAATATATAGCTATATATTAATATAGCTCACACTTACAATTAGTGTAATACGTTTTACTACACTGAATTCAAAATATGGAATTTTGGAAACATTTTAAAAGCTTCTGCATTTTGCGACAGAATTGCGGAATGCATTGCAATGCTCTGTATCAAAAATACAATACCCGATAGAAGATTAACTGCCGCCGATTCGAATCCTGATTCGCCTGTGGAGTATGCGCGGCTCGCCCTTTGCCATTTTTCATCTCGTTCAACGTGATATTAACTTGAAAACGGCCACTCTCGGACATTACCGTAAAGCCGATCGTATCTCCGCTTCGACCCGCTCTAAAGCCGAAGTTGGGACCGAAGGGAGCCTTTTGCGGGATAAAAACTTACGATGCCTAACGTTAAATTGAATTTGACCGTCAATTTATCGTGTATCATGTTAAATATATATTTACCATCTACGAATAAACACTAGATGCTTAGGAAGTTGACGCTTTCAAAGCGTGTTTATATCCAGTCTCTTCTTTAAACATGCAATTACATTTATAGTCTTTAAAAAAATCTTAAATAAAAAAAATTAAACAAAAAATTGCATATCTCTTACAGATCTAGATTTATTTTATTTTTTTAGTCTGAATTTTTCTTATAAAAATAGATTTTGAATTACGAAATCAGCTTCATTGAAGCTACCTTATTTATCTATTAATCTGTACATAAGCCATGCCGCTTGTTACATGAAAGAACTATTGTAAAATTGATTGCAAGAGTATCGTCACTATATCCATTCGTTATACGAACTCTAACATTACTACACTAATAGCGGAACTCGTTATACGAGCGCTACACTGCCATTACACATTCATTTACAAGCACTATTGCTGCGATAATACGCTCGCTGCACGAGCAGCGCCGCTATCTATTTTCCCCCGTATTTTCCCTCGTTGCTCCGCTTCGAAAGCCCAAGACAACCGTGCTGAGCAGTACTTTTCGCGTTTCACCGGAACTTACGAGCTGACGATGCCATCGGAACGGCCAAGCCAGGCAGCCAACAGCTGCCACGGATTCGACGTTAAACCCGCGTAACTGTGGGAAGCGCGGGTCGAATCCGTATAGATGCGAGAGCTAGGCGCGGTCGCGCGCGTCGCGTTTGCATACGATGCATCGCGATGCAAATCGGACCGCGTGATGCGAACGAGATACGGCGGGTGGGCGGGGGCGGCGATGCATCGCGGTGTAGCAGAGAGTGTGTGTACCGCGAATGCAGCCGGGCGTTGTGCGGCGAGGCTAAAGGTAATAATTGATATATAGCGATAGCATTGGCCGCTGACAGCCGCTAACCCGGCCGAATACGGATGACACTCGGTAATCCTCACTCTCATACCGGTTAGTGTCCACCTATATTCCGCGGCGTCCCATTTCCCATTCCCATGGTGTGTAAGCTCGACTCCTCTCTCCCGCGCTCTCATTCTCTCTATCTCTCTCACCCTTTCTGTTTCTCTCTCTCTCTCTCTCTCCCTTCCCTCTCTCGATCCCTCTCGTTCGCGCAACCCCTTCGCCCTCCGAACCAGGGCTGAGATATACAGACACTGGATGTGTGTCGGTTGCGCCGCAATCAGGGGTCCAGGAGGGTGGATGATTGCGCGGCAGAGGAAGAGAGAGAGGGCGCGGGAATTGGATAGCGAATAGAGAGAGAGAGAGCGCAAGCGAGAGGGAGAGACCTAGAGAATAGAGGAAGAAAGACAGAGAGCAGTGCACTGCCACACCGGAGGCTGGAGCACAGAGCGACTCTCGTGCGCCCAGCCAGAGCGCCGCCGCGAGGTGTGCGGTGCAACCATACTAATCCGCCGATGGATTTATGGTCTTAATCACCGGCGGATTATCTCGGACAGCCGCGCTCTGCTGCCACCGACCGAAACATACGCCTGCCTCTTTGCAGATAACTGTACCCGGCTTCGCGCTCGACCTCTCTTTCTCGCTGTTTCCCCTCTGTCTCTCTCTTTCCCTATTCTGCCTCTCTCTCGTCCTGTTTCTCTCGTCCGTCGACTCTTCGGTGTGCCTTTCTCTTCCTTCTTCTCTCCAATATGACGTTTTCAGATCTTTTATCCTAGCGCACCAGGGATTTCTATGACGTTACGCTGAGAAAACGGGTCCTAAAGATAGCGCGCGATATAGTTCTGCACAATGTCCGTGGAACAAAATTTGTACAACACTACTTGAATGCAAGACTTCAAGACTTCCTCTGTGTACTTGTAAATAATTCGCTAGAACTTTATAAAAGATGTTGGCCTCGCGTGCTTTACGAAATAGAAGCTCCTACGGTGAAACTCGAGTACACGCGGACTCTTCTTCCGGAGTGCAGTTCTATTATTTTCCATTACGACAAACAGCGCGAATTAAACTCTGGGCTAATGAGGGTCGCGTGGAAGGATGTCTCTTGCACTTGAAGCAAGCGCGAGCGCGCCGAGGCAGGTTTAAAATGAAGAATGCCTCCATAATGGCGTTACAGTTTGCGAACGAGCGACGGCCGGGGGATCTGCAGCGTTTTGGTACATGGCGTATAGCACCGTGGCGGGAACACCGTACTACGCTATGTGTGGTTCTATAAATCCACCGGGGCTTACTGGCGCAAAGCCTCCCCTGCGGCCTGCGCGCGGCACTCTCACCTCTTTCCCCATGTGACCTCCTATCTGCCCACTCTCTTCCACCTATCTCCCCCTCCCTCCCCCCTCTCCGTGTCCTTCTTCCTTTGCCTTGTTCACGCGCACTTCTTCCACGCTTTCGCCGTCTCGCGACGCCGCCGGCCACTCCGCCGGAACGTCCCGATGAAACGCAAGCAGGCCGCCGGGATTTCGAGAAGCATGTCTGGCCGCTCGCTTGATCCGTTTCGAAGTCGCTCGGACTTGGGACCGCGCGCGATCCGTCGTTTGTTCGCGAATCAAGTCGCGGAGACGCCGCGGCAAGAGGATTTATACAGCGCTTACGGATTTGCGAAACTTTCTAACAGTTTAGTTTCTTCGACGTCGTTTTGTCGCAACGAAAAGCGCTTTTCTTTTATAATTTCACCGGAGAAATTATTAACGCTTGTCGTGTTTGGGGTGAATACGATGATACGTGACCGTTTAAAAAAATGTAATAAAAATGCGATTGTGTATACAAAATTCTAACTATATAAATTTTTAGTTTAAAATTCCTAGAACTTACAATTAGTGATATGTAAATAAATTTCAATATATGTAGGTGTAATTTTTCTTCAGCAAATCTTCAGCCACTGTATAATAATGTAATATTAATTTCGAGAGTTTATATTTTTATCTCAAATTTACATTTATATTAATTAATTTGATTTATATTTTTGAATTAATATAAATTTATACCCAATAAAAACATAGAAACCATTTTTTTTAAATAGGAACTTTGACTAATTAATATTTAATAACATTTAAAACATCTCGTCTTATTTTCGTCCCTATCTCGTAGAAATCGTTCGTACGCTTCACTAATGCAAGAGATATCATCCGTGGTCAGCGGATTGTTGCCTTTGTAATCGATACCTTGATGTTTCAATGCACCCATTGTGAGCGCCTGTTACTGCATTCATCGCGAGCTCAAATTTTTGGACGGTTGTTTCTTCAATGTTACTGTTATATTTTTCGTTTTTCCGAGACGATTCTTGAGAAAACAATTCTCAAGTCGTTAATGTTTCACAATGTAGATACCCGACGCGAGTCATTCCATCGAATTATAATCGATTATACTTAAATTACCATCAACACGAAATCGAATCTAAATTATCTCTATCTAGCTTTTGTCGATTTATTAGTTATACAATCTCATTTTTATTATTTCATTAATTAATTTAAATTATTAACTCGAATTATTAAATATATCCTTAAACAAAAGTTTTCGTTTAGTCACTACTCGAATCATTTTCTTCTATAGAAATGCATTTTAAACAATACGATGTTTATATGATGATTCTATTTGCGCGATGAAGTTTAAACTGCAGAAATGTTACAAATTCTCTTACCCTGACTCGAGCTTCCGTAAGATTCGTACAGCATGCTATCTCTTCTCTGGTTGACATGTCTGGATACCGGTTCCTCATAAACGTCATCTCCAGATTCTGTAGCTGATGTTGCGTAAAGTGTGTCCTCTGTCGCCTTTGCCTTTTGTTCTTTTTGCCATCCTTATCGTCCGTATCGTTGACTCCGACCCCAGGAGAAACGACACCACCAGCGGCACCCAATTCGTGTTTCACTTCTGGTGGTGTTCGTACACCTGAAAAGTGTTAAGGTATCATATCTTCGACGAGACCGTCAATAGCGTCTTGAATATACATAAGACATATTATAAATTAAATATTCCGTAACTTCCGTAAAAGTAATATCAAAGAAATATTGGCGATATATACATATTAATCTCGGTTTTTTGGATAATTAAATTATACGTATAATATATCTAAAAATGATAAAAAACCAATGCCGTATTTTAATAGCGTATTCTCAAAATAAATTGGAATAAAATTAAGTTCAACTTACAATAATTTTTAAATTACAAATTATTAATAATTTCGCATAAAGTTACTGGTTTCGCGTAAAGTTCGCACATTCAGTTTCATAACTGTATTTACATGCGTATTGATCTGTTATCTATTATTGATTTTTCACAACTCAAGTGATATTGATTTTTACTGCTCAGCTGATTTTGTCTTTTAATTTCTTACATATTGATACTATTATATATATAATAATAATCAGCAAATATTAACATGTCGATTATTAATAATGTTTCTGTTATTATAAATTGATATTTAATTTATTTAATATTTTATAAAATAAAAACTTAAATAATAATTAATTGTAATTTAAAAAGTTATTAAATTTAATGTTCAATTAAAATTAAAAAATGGAAATTAATTTATCTTTTTTTATCACATCTTTATATTCCTCAAAAAGTAAAATCGGTGGTTTTAATAAATCATACAAGGCAATATGTCACATTTTTGCGATTTCTTTAATTCAATTACGATTCTTGATTAAATCTTGCGATTAATAACTGTTAAACATTGTTTATCGTAACGTATATCTTGTGTGATTTATTCGTTTAAAGAAAACATTGAAGTATAAGATATAGAAATCAGAAATTATTATTCCATTGCAATCTTTATGGACAATAATTATTTATTTAACAATGCTCAGATTTGAATATGTTTCGTATCGAAAAATTTTTCACTAATTCAAATATAATTTACCTTTTTTTATATTGAAAATATAATGGAATAATACACGAATAACCAGATCGCACAAATGATTTTAATAATGAAAAGCCGATCATATGCATATGTATATGGATCATTTATTAGTATTTAACTTGAAATGAGCAACTTCAAATATTCAGCGTACATTTATTTTGTAATGCACATTGTATTTCATAGCGACGAACTGTTATTATTATGGCGCTTAACTGTGTGCCGCAGTATACAATTTAGCGATGTATACACACAAGGTCGTCGGGCTGCCATTCGTACTTTAAATCCCGAGTCGATAGAGTCGCGCGTGCCGCTCCGTATGTTGTCTCATAACTTCCGGAAAAGCGGCAAGTACCGAAAGACGCTAAACACGATCATTACTTAGGAACACACGTATCGAATATTAGCGTACGTAATTTCACACCTCGTAAGTAATATCTTGTAAAACGATAGTTATTTATCGAAGCATATATTTCGCGCGTAATACATTCATTTAAAATGGAAAGCAAAGTAAAATTAAGATGTACATATAACAGAGTATAGACGATTATTTCGTTGTAACGTTTGCGGACAATAATTGGCTCTTTAATAAAGTTTAAAGTCGAATATCTCATAATGTTTGATACACTTATGCAATATTGAATTTAGATTATATATTTTCGATTCTTTTTGCATTCGAATAAACTATTAACCCAATTTTATAAATTGGATCGTGTCAGAGTAAAGTTGCCAACGCCATTTTCGAAATTTTTGATAATTAATGGAACGGATACTTAAAATGGTTACAGAACGGATTGACTTCGAGTCAAATGAAGGGTGTCGCGACGTGTATTAGTGAATCGTAATTAATCTCATATTTTAATATAAAATTTAACCAACTGTGCGCAGCGTAAATTCGCTGTTTGTTAAAACCTCCGTCGTTAAAAATTCGTCCGTTGTGCTTATTTACAAGACAGCGCGAATGTTGAACGGATTGTAGCTTCATGCGATAATACTTTTTTCGTATTATCCTAGCCGTCGCAAGCGCAGCGTAGTGCGCGTTACGTGTGATTAATGTCAGCAGTGTCGCGCGATCGTAATTAACTCGTGCCTCGTGAGCGAGTTGTGTTACGACGCAATTACAACTCTGCTGTTGCGCATCACGTAGATGTGTCACAAATGATATTGTATTTTAATTTCAAGTAATGGATCCATATGAATATTGTATCAGATATGCATAAAAGGTAAAAGTAAGTAAATGTGAACATATCAAGCTAAATGTTTAAAAATATATGACAGGCAAATATAATATTATAGATTCATTGCTTTAAATACACGGAAAGCATATCCATTGCTTTAAATACACTTTAAGCACACGAAAAGATTTTGTTGAAAGGTATAAAAATTTTGCTGAATATATCTGAAAATAATTTTTGTTCAATAATCAAAATAATTTGTTGGAAAGTTGAAAATAATAGGCATTGCTATAAAACATTTTGATATTTTAGCAATTATTTTAACTTTCCAACAAATTATTTTGATTATTAAACAAAAATTATTTTCTGATCTGGATCCAGCAAAATTGTTATTTCCGTACATGAGTTAAGATAAATTAATATTGTTTAATTCTGGAATATGTATGTAAGTTTAAGCGCGCGAATTCTACGCGATACCATTTAATCGATTAAAATTAAACCATTATAATTTCGATATTTTTGTATCAGGATTTTCAAATATAATTAATCTCTAGAGTATTAAAATATACAGTTATGAGACACGGTATATAATTATAAAAAAAGTTATTAAGTACTTAAGTACTATAATTTTATTTTTTATACATTTACCATTTATTAAATTGATAAAATTTTAAATCTTTTTTTTACATATACATATACAAAATATTTATTTTGCATACGATCTTGTTTAATGAAGTTTTCGTTAGATTTTGGGCAGTTATGTGTCTATAAAAATGCCGTTTTTCACGTTTGATTTATTGAATATAAAATTCGCCTATGTTTACGCGAATTCCGCATTTTGTCACAAAAGTATGACGGATTCTAGCGAGAAGTATATGCGGGAACTGACGCTTCTACCGGTATTAGAATGGACGAAGTGAGATCCACGGCGGAGGTTTGTTGTTAACCGGGAACATAAGACTCCGGGTAGATATTTCAATTTGCGAGGATTTGGAGCGCGGGTGAGAGTGTTCCAGCTAAGTGCCGAACAAACGTGCAAACAAACGTAAGCGACCTTTTCCGCTCCTCCTCCCACTCGCCGCCATCCACCATTCCGCGCATTCGTTTCAGAACTCCGTGTAAACGCGATAGAGAATGGCGTCCGAATGGCCTTTCCCTCCCTCTCTCAACTAAATTTTGATTCGAGCAAATACGTCTCTCCCGTTACTAAATCTAATGTCGAACTTGGAAGTACGTACACTCGTGGATATATATAAGATATCGCGTATTTCATATTGTTTGTAAAAAAAAGCACGTGAAAGTAACTATACGTCATTTAACATGATTTAATAAGACCGGCAAAATAATAAGATAGTGACATCCGTTAAATGATAACCGAAAGATATCCAATCTTTTTATGTTTTAATACGATAGAATCAAATTATGATTTTCCACGGAATTTTGAAAGATATAAATCGAAGAAAGATTAAATTACATTAACTTTATATTACTTTTGCACATATAGGTATTCGAGACGTACCTTTTCGAATATCTGGCCTGTGAGTCGCGTTCGTACGGTTCCTCGGCTGCCCGGTGGAGTATCCGCCGGAGGGTGTCGTGGGGGTCGCCCCCGGTGTACTTGGATTGCTACCACCGGGGGTGTGAGCGCCATGACCCGCGTCGAGCCTCGCGAGGCCCCCGTTGGTTTCGTCCCCGAAGTCACTCTGCGCCCAGACTGCAAAACACATCACACCCTCTTGCAACGTCGTCTAGGCGTACAGTAATCCTTATTTATTCTCGGCTGCAGCCGCGCACGTTAATTGGAGGGTTCCTTTTCGCGTTCCGCTAAGTCATTCGTGCACGATACCGCGACATAATGAACGACATACCATTTCAGATTCAATCAAGATCTAATAGCTAAGTTAGTAATGATTGAGCAATTACTATTGCATAAATCTTTGTCGTTTGTTTATCTTTAACATCACTATTATAATTCAATGTCGAGTAATCTAACAAAAAAACTGATTACCTTCACTGTTAAATCTATATAGTGTCTCAAACTGAACCTTATTTAAGTTGCCACTGCTTCTACTTAATAAATAGTTATTTTTAACTAAAACAATATAGTTATTTTAAAATAAAACAATGAAATTTAACCCAAATTTAAGTTAAATTTGAACTGTTTTAAATTATTTAATTCCATTGTTTTAGTAAAAAAGAACTATTTATTAAATAAGAGCAGTGGCGACTTAAATAAGGTTCAGTTTGACACTATAGATTTAACAGTGTTTCATTCCAAATAGATGGAAAATTATTTTCACTTTCAAGGAACCTTTCAATTGCGTTTATCACGCAAAACATAGCCACTTTAGAAATTTTAGTTTGCAATTCTTCATAATAGCAATACATATGTCGCACGAATTGACCGATTAATAATCCTGTTACCTCGCCCACCCAAATAAAAGTTATGTCTCGCTGCGGCGAGCCGCCCCTCAATCAACGACTATTTATCTACCGACGAAGTAGACGCGATAAAAAGATAAAGACGAATTCTCCGCTGCTTTCCACACTTCGTCGTCGATGTGTGTGCATTATACGCGTGTACGCGTCCGTGTGTGTGTGCGTGCGCGAAGCCACGCGGGGCGGGCTGAGAAGTTAATCGGCTCGGTCGTTTAGCTTCGCTCCGTTTAGTTATATTTGGTTTCCACGGGAGCGGCAAAGAAGGAGGGACGTGGTTCACAATTAGTCGGCGCATAACTCGGGGCTGATTTAGTGCCGCGGAGCCTGCTACGTACCACGAAGTGGCACGAAGACGCGTGTGTGTCACTCTACCTCGATACCGCCAAGTGTGCGCGCGCGGTGCACACGTGTTAGTACGAAATAAAAGAGACTCCTTGTGCGATATTTTCCATGGCGGAGGTCCCGGGCATATTTAAACTGCACTTTTCAAATTAATCATCTTTGCGAAAAGGTGCAAGATAGGCACGGTTGAATCATTTTTACATATATGCAAGAATATATCCGTTTAAACCAGAATAGAGTTTTTGATTCAATACTTTAATATTCTTATTTATTAAAGATTTGATACAATTATATGTTAAGTGCGATTAAGTTATGTGCATCTTTTAAATATTTTGCAAGTTTCGAGTAATCTCATTACACGAACTAATCTGTCTTCTTTCAACTGGAAATAATTGTATAGTTTGAAAAAGGATTTTCTACATATAATTAATAATAAAAGCGACTGTCAAGACAGAAAGAATATGAGAAATAAAAATGAGAACATAGTTCGTAGAAAAGTGGCTCGGTCAAGTTTTCGCTCGTACCTATTTCAAGCGAAGTTATGACATCTCGGTAGACACCTCGGTTAGTTCAGTTTATCACGGCACCGTTTCGCTGTGCACGCGAATACACGCGTGAAATTTTTCTGGCAACGGAAGACATACTTGTCAGCGGGTGCGATATTTTAGCGGAGGTATACGTTCTGTAGTACTAATTTACGTGCTTGCGAGTTTACGGACGCGCGGCGTAATTGAGGAAATCGTCGAAACTGTTGACGAATGTGCGCCAAACAGTTGTTCGCGATATCAAGCGCTTTCTCTAAATGTTGATGTTTTCTTGTTAACACTTTGACTGCCAAGCTGACTTCAGCATGAATTCTGGAAGTCGAGAAGTTTATAAAAATATGCAGAGTTAGATTACAGAAATGAACCATAAAAAAAAATTAATAATTATAAAAATAAAAAATATGTTATTTATATTGTTAAATATTTAGTAATGCAATTTTAGAAGGAATAAATACATGTGAAGAAATTAGATATAAACAGAAAAACAGAAAAATAACTAATTCTGTTGTCAATAGATCTATCTAAAAATTTATTATTTTAATAATACTTTTTTTCTTTTAATGTTCTTATAAATACTCATTGCCAGTAAAATCATTTCGAACAAGATAAATAAAATCATCACTTATAAATGGGGGACGAGGTCTTTGCGGCTTCCAGATATGATATCGCAATCAAAGTATTAACATCAATTCACCAAAAAAGGGCATTCAATATAATTATAACCGCTTTGCGATTTCTGTTTTGAATTCACATAACTACGTTGACATAAGTTTTGATATTAAAAATCGAGTGCAAATACCGTGTTCCCAAAGACAGATTTCTCTCGGGGGCACTCTGCGTATTTATAGCTCGACTATAAATTCGTAGAGAGGTATCTGCGATGGGGGGAGGGAGGGGGACGTGGTGAAAATCGCTGTGCCACCGCGGAAAATTGATATTGACGAATATCGCGACTTCGCGTCGTATAAATCAATCTCGCCTGGACACCGTCGCGCGATCATGCGTGCGGATACTCGTCACGCGTTTCGCTACAGCTGTGCGTCGTGTATGTTTGTACAATCATTATATACTGTTATTTATCGCTTTAGTAGCGGAAATTGAAACCAGCATAATTTAGGTAGATACGAATCTCGATGTTGCGGAAATGATCTGCGCATTTATTCGTGTCGATTATTAAAATAAGATACGTTTGAGATATGTTTAGAAACTGGTTTAAATCCATATAATAATACCTATAACTTGTTAAAACGAGCCTTGACATTCTTTCCGTATATAATTTATTTTTTCTTTCTATGCGTTTCACACATAAGCGGTCTGTGTTTAAAGATCAAGCTTAATCGCAAATTATGCCGATCTCAATCCCGCCCTTATTACCAAACACGTTTTCTCGCGAGTAGGTATATCGTATAAATACGCGAGCGCGACTCGCGAGGTTGCGACTCGTCCGCCGGAATTCGTGATTAATTCGCCGGCCGGCGAAATGCGAGAGCGGATGAGCCGCGTCGACAACGGGATTATACAAGTCGCAAAATGCGGTGCGCGATTTCGAACGAGGCGAAGTATGGCCGCGCCATGCTGTGCCGTGCCGTGCATCGCGGAAATGCTATAGTGTCTCTTGAAATTTATTCCCGAAGTTACGCACAGCTCAACCGGGACTGAATTTGTCCGGAAAACGATCGAGGAATGCGTTTGATATCAGCGTGTAGGTTTCATTAAATAATCTCTAATGTTCAGACTACAAATTAGTTATTTAGATTATAATTATTTAGATGGTAACACATATAATCCATAAAACACGTGTAAAGGCATTTTCTTCTTAATAGACATAACTCTTAAACCCTTTATGTTCAATCTGTTCAATAAAGCCATTTGTTTGCTGTGCGAAAAGACAAACGTGTCAAAATGCTGTCGCCGTATCGTAAATGCCATCTCAATAAATAAGCAAATAATGATTCCTAAACGACTTGAAGATTATGGTTAATCCGCTCGCAACGTAAATTATGTAAATTAAAATATTTGTATTACCTTTTATCTTTCGCTTCTTCGGATTTTCGAAGTTAAACAACACGCGAGAATCCTTCCAGGGGGAATTTGATGATCTTCATCTATTTACTACAAAGGTATTTAAATGTTAAGCGACAGATACGTTCGCCTTCCACGTTTCGATAAAGATAATGTATACCGACTGAAGTCTCCCACATACCGCCGCTTGTATATTATTTCAAGATTAGAGTTAATCACATAATCTACACCGTGATCTGACTAACACTACACTCGAGCGACCTACTCACCGAGTAAAATTTATAGGCCGTCATTTCTCACGCTTCAATATGTCGCAAACAAGTGCATAAATATATTTTAAGGATTTGTATTCTTGACGACTGCCAAATTCCTATCATACTTCTTCGAAAGCACACCTTTTTGTCATAATAATTAATCGTGCGAATACTTCGTATATTAAAGTAATAATTTGATCTGATTTTGCATAAATCACATTGAATTTGAGTATTCGATAATTTCAACGCACAGCCGAATTTGTTAAATTAAACTGTTTAAACAATTCTAAAATTCCATAGCTATATCGAATAATCGAAGTCAATTGATTTATTGAATAAACTCGAACTTGAAATCAAAGACGGAACTCGAGTTTGATACAACGAGTGCGAGTGGGAGTCGCGAATATATATATATATATATATTTAATGCGGGTAATAATAATAAATAAACACAGCACGCGAGACGTGGCGCAATGATTTTCCAGGGTGTCGTTCGTGGATACACTTTCCTCGTGTCTAGCGCGCACGTTTCCCACGAGATCCCCTGCGGAGTTCTCGGAGGCTTAAGATGTCGTATCGTTTGACGGCTGTGTGCTTGTCCGCCGGCGGCCACCATGGATTCGTGGCGGAGTTACCGCGGATACGAGAGAGGATCCCCGAGAGGGCGGAATGCGGCCCCGACACTCTCCACCCCGCCCTGTCAAACACGTTCGACACCCTCCGATCCCGTTCGCGCGCTCGAGCATTTCGTTTCTCGAAGAGAGAGATCATATATTGATCCCTCGACCTGAAAACGTCGAAACAATATGGACCTTTCTTCCCGTCTTCGACGCCGTGGACGACGGCTGTTTCATACGTTGGACATCTGTCAAAAATATCGCGCGCGGGGCACAGCACGAATATTAATAAAATTTCTGCTGAATTGGCGGATGTAAAACGCGGGAGCTCTTGAGATAACGAGAAGGGTACAAATCGCATTATTTATATGTATATAAAAAAAAAACCAAAGCACTCTCAACTTTGTCATTTCTGGGAATGAGAGAAAAACGGAGGGGCGCGCGGCGCCTCGGCGGATTCTTTCACACCCGAGTCTCGCGTTGCGCCCATTCTCACATGTTTTCACACTGCAGAGGAGAAGAGGTCGAAATTCGGTCCGTGAAAGCGTGTGTGGATGACAAGGGGAGAAAGGGACCGCAACGTTTACGGCCGAGCGGACGGGATAAAGAAAAGCGAGAGTTAGGACGTCGAGTGTGGAGGGAGCAGGGGATGGTAACTAGAGGGAGAGACAGGTTGTAACTCACAAATTTATTACTTTTCCCCGCGCTTCGAGTTATTTTATGCCGAAGACAAACCGGCGGCCCGTCCTGCGAGAGAGCGAGGGAGGGAGAGACGACGACGACGGGAACGAATATCTCAACTGCCTCGTCGCGCGCTTTTTACGCCCGCGGGATATATTAGTGGACCGCTAATCCGCACGGATTTTACGGGGCGGCTGTGCATGCGAGAACGTCGTCGTCGTCGTCGTTGTTGTCGTCGACGACGAAGACGACGACGAGCGACAGCGACGATTGCAGCGGCGAGGCCGCGCGCACAGTTTTCATCCCGTTCCATTTAGCCCCATCGACTCTCTCTCGTCCCGATCCCATGACCTCGGCCATGCCCGAGTTTGCGCTCGGGCTAAGTCGACTTACGCCCTTTCGTCGATATCGCGATGTTACAGTGAACTCTCTGTCGGCCGACGTCGTGCTATCGAGACCCTCTGAATAACCGGGGAGTCTCGGGAAATTCGCATAAAAATCGCTGCAGCAGCGGCCTACCGACGTTCCTTACGGAGTGATAATCGTTATTACATAATACATAGCCCATGGAGACATGGTGTGAAATAATTTACTATAATACTGTAACAAGAATCGAAAAACAACTACTCAATTAATTTTTATAATTACGTGCGAATAAAATTCTGTCGTAATAATTATAGTAAAAATATAGCTTTGATATTATTGTACAATCTTATTTAAACGTGGTTGCTATAATCGAAAATTAATATTTGTCTGTAATACGCGAGTAAATAATGCAATTTCGTTAATTTTTCGATATACACGCGCGACGTATAATCCGGGCCGTGATAACTGTACACACCGACGTTAAGCCGTGGAAACTATAAAAGCCGCGGATTATGATTTAGGCCATTGTAGTCCGATCTCCGATACAAAATTAACAGCGTGCCGTTATTTCGACGCCGCGGCTGCTTTCATCACCCGTAAGTTTTACTCATGCGCGCGGCAATAAAGCTCGCGTCAATATAGATACGCGGCATCGATCAAGAGATATTTGGCGAATTGACATTCTGGTGCCATTAATTTATTGCCGTAATCAAACAGAAATATCTCCATATCCCTGGAATGATTTACGTTATCCGTGACGACTACAGTCCACATATACATATACGAATGACAGTTTCCATTTTGCATGTACAAATAACGACAAAAAAATATTCTTTGTCGTAGAGAATTCGGATATTAGCGGATTATTAATATCAATATTCGTTTATGTAAACGAAATATTTATGTAAACTGTAACTGTTTATAAATACACGTTATATTCCGATAAGACTATATTAATATATTTCTCAAAGATTTTGATCATTTTACGCTTATAGCGATTGCTCCTCGACAGCCAATGAAAAGGTGAGACATGAATACATGACACGTGGCATAAAAATGGTGCGTGGTTAGTGGACTATGACGTGACGTAATTCGACGATAAAGGGGGTTTTATGAGGGTTGGCGAAATATACGTATCGCGCAGCTGTGAAGTGCTTGAAAAGTCACATGAAATAGCTCGATCATCGAAATTCTCTTACGCGTTGTTGTACTTTTATTAGTTCCGAAAATGCCGTACTAAAATTAATAGATATCTATAATATCCCAATATCGCATAATAACTGAATTAAGTAAACTTTCAAATTAATTTTGTTTTAATTAATTAATTTTTTTCTCAATTGTTTCTTTTGTTAACCTGTCACATTTTTATTCTCTGACAAAATAAGACACGAGTGTTTCCCATGCGCGTTTTTCTCGATTCTGAGAAAACCAAAATGTGTCACGTATACGGGATAGCCGTTTCTCGAATGACGGACGAGCGCAGCCGTGAGTCCAATAATTACTAAAGCGTGCGATCTCCGTAACAGGAGGAACACGTCGGGGTTACGTCAGGGGTTGAGGTACGGCGGCATGGTGAGAGCACCTGCGGGCCCCAGCAGCCTGCAGCCCGAGGCGAGAGAAAGTCCTAGTCTGCCGCTGGGTCTCCGCCCCTAATCTCCTAATCCTTGGCTTCCTTAGGAAGTCGTTTATTAGTCAACCGCAACCGGGCGCTATGCGTCACCCGGGGCAAAGTATTTTGTATCCGGAGTCTTAAAATCGCCGAGCCTATAAATACATAAAGACACTCGTGCGCTACGTCACGCCGATAGGTCTTGTTAGCAGGGATCTATACCGTTGGAAGATAAAAAATGCAAATAAAGATTCCAATAGATATTTTCATCCTCCAGCGTATTTCTAATAGAAATTTTAACATCTAATTTTCTTCGTTCTACTTTTCTAATATCTATTAGCATCGACAGAACTCTTACAAATTTTGATGCATGCGCTAACGATTCACGGTGTGATTCGAGATCGCCTAATTGTACAAGGTGCTCAAAAAAGATTATCCTAGAGTGTTTTGTCCTGCGTGGAGGATCTAGTCACGATAGAGAGAATCACGAGGACCGTGCAACCGATTAGTTTGTTTGTCTGTGAGACAGAAACGTCGGGAGCGATTCTGCGAATGGGGTTCGTTATCGCTTGTCAAGCAATTTGTTTAGTTTCATCTTGACGTGCGGAGAAAGCACATGGAACGGATGAGTAATTCGAGTACGAGTGGCTCCTTTCGGGGGCGTGACGAGGATATTTCGAAAAATTCTAAAGAATGAAAGGTTCTAAGGATTCAGACTGCCTGGCGCTTCCCTAAAACTCGGGTGTCAGAATTCGAGAAGACGGCCGGGAACAAACGATCGGGAATGATCATCCTATTACAATGAGAAATTATGAATTTTCGGCGTAACATATTTTTTTCTTGTACAAGATTCTTGAGAAATCAGCTTGTATCGTTTTTCCGAAGGATTTTCTTAAAAATAATTTCTAAATTGTTGGACAATTTCCCCCGATTCGATATTAATTTAACTAAATTATAATAAAATAAATTAATAGATTATTCAATTGCTAGAATAAAACGTAGAGTGAACGAATACAAAATTGCCGTAAAAAAAATAGAATTTATTAATTAGAAATAATTTTATGAAAGTTTTAATAATATAACTTCTCCAATTACAACGATAGCACCTGTTTTAACAATCATGACATTTGTTACACATTCCGGTCACCGCTCAGTTCTCACACATCGGCACGCACAGGAATTTTGTCCGCGAGACAACCCTCCGGGAATGAGCCTACCCCAGCCGACGGCGATCGGAGCCCACTGAGTACACAAAACCTCGTTGTTGAGGTAGACAGGGACCTGCCTTACCGCAGCAGCTGAGATAATGGGAAGGAAATCAGTTCATTTCTATGTTGATCCCACCAGTTCGGTCCCGGGCGCTTAAAGGATCGCCACGATTGGCTGGCTGATCGAGAAAATCGAACCAGAACATCAGCGCGGCTCATCGAAAGACCCGATCGCGCCCGCCGATCGTGAACGGTTCAAAGAAGCAATCGTGTGGAATACAAAAAAGTACATTTGCTAATTGTCCCGTTATACGATTCAAAAATTAACGTTACTAACTAGCGTCATTACTAGCAAAAATTTTTTTTAAATTTATACGCGATTTATAATAACTTTACAAGTAAATTGCTATCTATTTATATAAATACAATATCATATTTCACACTTATGCGTAACTTTCGTTTCATACTTATACGCATATAAGATTAGCCGTTATTATTAGTTGTATTATTTGAGATTTTAAATGCGGGTCACAAATGCAATGAAACAGAGTTTCAAGAAACACGAATTTCAATTCTCGCCTTTTGTTTTCATCACGTTCGGGAATTCGAAGTTTCATTCGAGACCGCTGCTCACGACAAAGTTTATCCCGCATGCAGGAATCGCGATCTGCGGGAGACGCGGTTCAATTTCGCGTCTAAACGCCCATAAGTTTGCGGCGAGGAGACTTTTGCGGGCGCATTCCCCGGGGAGGCTAGAGGCTAGCCGAGCAATTTGTCAACACCATTAGTCCGGGGGAGGGGAAGGGGAAGAAGGGGTGCGCTAAGGGTGGACGTCGACGCATCTGCTAGCTCGATCGCAAGGCCGCGCGCGATAATAAAGGGGTAGTTAATGACTAACGGGGGCCGCGCAGATCGGAGCCGACCGTATGCCGCCCTGTTGACAAAATATTGAGCCTCCCCGTCGGCGGAGGGGGATAACAGATTTTCCGCAGCGATTCTTCCTGCCGAATTTTCGCTTGCAATCTCGATCCGATCGCCCGATCGGGCGTCGCTATTTCCGCATCATCATTTTCATTAGGGGGCGGCATTGCTTTTATCGCGGTCGACGCTGGCATTAATTTCCATCGACGTGCCGATATTAATAGAGCTCGCGTAATCCCGTCGCGATATTAATGACAATAATATGTGGGGTAGCGTTCACGATAGAAATTTTAATTCGCCCGCGACCGCTTTGAATTTATCAATGTCCTACCTGTTGACCGATCAAGCGCGGCGACAAATAATGCGAAAGTGAGCCAGCTCGAGTAATGATAGGGGCAGTTAAATGAAAAATCATTGAGAGTGCACAATGCTTGGGAGGAAAATAGGCAATGTATTGTGAATAATCCTTCTAATAATTATAAACTTTAATGTTTGTATATACAACTAAATTTGCATACAACAAAGTTTTGTACCCTCCTGTACGGATTCGTAAGTCGAAACGAACAAATTTATCCGTCCTCGTGAATCCATTTACCTTATACATACGCGAGTATACGATTTATTGTCGGTAAAGCGAGCGCAAAGAAAATTCGATACACTCACGAGAAAAATGAAGCTCTTCTCAGAGGTATCCGCGATCCTAAATGGTGGGAGTCACTGGCGCGAGTCTAGGACTGGAACCGAAACGGGGATAGGTAGGATGCCATTGGAATAAGATCGGGTTTAGCCGCAGTGTCGGGTTCGAGCCCCGGATAAGTCTACCTTATCCCGATAAGCCGGTGAGTTAATGAATCACAAAACAGGTGGTGGCGCTGCCACGAGAGAGAGGATCGTCTTCGTCGTCTTCGACGCCGATCGCCGTATGTGCCACTGAATTCGCCCGTCGCTCGAATGACACTACATTACAATGAACGACCAGCGTTATGAAACTCGACTTTGACTCGTCCGTTTCGACGGATATCCTCAATGTCCTCGGTCAAAGTTTTACAGAAGAATTTCCACGGGTTTTATATATAAATGCAATTTATTTGTATGTTAAATGAAATATTTTTTGTAACAGAAGAGTGCGTAAAAGAGGGTAATATGAGAACAAAATCTTTTCAAATAATATGAAGTAATATGTTCAATGAAAGTATTTACGTCATAATGGAGTGTTTAAATTGTTTATCCTCGGTAAAAATAGGTAAGCATGTAGCAGGTTGAAATTTTTTAAGTTTTTGGCGACGGCGCAGCCGAAATTAACAGCCGAAATTTTATCATGCTGCTTCATATCATGAATAAAATAACACAACTCGATTGCGAGAGTCGTGGTTATCAGAGTTATTCGATTAATTTTATCTATACTTGTCTGGCACTTGACAAGAATCAATGTCGTTTCATCAGACAAGAGTCTCTTCTGATATTACGATTGAAAAGAAAGAAAAAAAAGTAGAGATTCAAATAGTTCGTCTCTAAGTAACGCTCGAGAATCCGTTTATTGACTTTGCCTTTTTAATTTGCTTAATGGTTATATACTTATTTATCAAACGGCTATCATTGTTTGAGAGATTTGCTTGCATGTACGATAAAATGATAAATTATGATTGGTTAGCGGTCCATCAAAACGGAAATAATATTTTCACTTGGTTTCGATGGTTTTTTCCCGCAGAAATGGGAGCGTTTGCAGCGAACGCATCTGAATTACAAATCGTTTGATAAGAGCGCAACGGGGGAGACGTAACATATTAAATTTTGCCTTCTTATCGACGTTTATCGGGGCGACGAGGTGTAATTGAATATTTCAGATCGTGCGTCACGTTGCGATTTGTCAAGCTGAATCACGCCGATCGCGAACAAAAACGTCCCGTTCTTCTCGCCGAATTATTTCACCGGCTCCAATTGTTTGCGCGTCACGGCTCTGTTTGTCGCGGCGCGTTTGTGTCGCGGGCGACGGCGAGAGTTTTCCCCACTTTTGTGCAATGTCACTCGTATCAATCTTATTTTGGAAATGACACATCCGTGATACGAGATTTTCGGCGGAGACGCACGATAATGCGCGGGCACTCGCGCGGCGTAGAGTCAGGAAAAACGTCGGGTTACTTATCGCGCGAATAAATGAGGATCGATAGTATCGTCAACAATAAAATCAAGCATTGTGACAAGTCGGCTACAAGCGATTACATCGCGATAACGTGTGCGATGCGACGACAGTGGAAAAAGCAAACCTCCATATCTTGTCGGAATCGATACACGGAGAGAACACGTCGATTGTAATTACCGGACTCATTTGCGAAGCCACTTTACCAGGACTTTATCGCACTTAATCCTTTTATGATCTCGCAGAATCGCGATTCGATTTGCTGCATCTCATGTATTTTATGCAGCAACATTTCGATTGAATCTTACATGGAATTTTAAAATAATATCTTGATACATACAGATGTATATATCACTGTGTTGATTTAAAAACTGACGCACGAAAACAATTTTAGATAGAAACAACTTATTCTGATGCTGATTTAAAAAGTATCATTTCTACTTTAGAAAATTATAGTAATTTTTTTTGAGGATTTATAGCATAGGTTTATCAAAGTAGATCTATATTGCTTTACGAGAAAATAATACTAAATCATTCAAAACTAGCTTTTACAAACTGAAACTTAGTTGATTCCAGATTAAGTAATAATTTTTTATTTTAGTTCGTTTAATTAACAGCGATGAAATCTAGTAAAAATCTACAACACTTATACAACAAGTATAAATTAATTCTTGTACTGGGTACACCGTGTTTGTCCGTAGAAATAGGCGGACGATACATCACGATCCATAAATAATTTCGCATAAACTACTGATCACTTCAAATTCGTCGCAATCAATGACGATTGCGAGGTGCCGGTAGTCTTTATAGTATTGTGAACGACTCACCACGTTTAAGTTTCTCCAGCGGCTCGTGATGCAGCTGGTGGCTGGAGTTGTGTAGCATCGAGGTGTCGTGATGCGAATTACCGTGGAGATCGTGATGGTGCATCGTGCCCTGAAGATGATCGCCGTGCAGGCCGGCCATCGTGGCGGTCGCCGCGTGCTGATGATGCTGCACCGAGAGGCTGCTCGTCGGCCCGATCACGAGGTCCTGCAGACACAAATCCGCGTTGCCGCCGCCACCGCCGCCGCCTCCGCCGCCACCGCCACCGCCCCCGGCGAGTTCGAGGCTCCCCCCGGCCCCGCCGCCCCGCTCCATACTGTAGAAGGTTAACGTCGTGTTGACTGTTCCTTACAACTTGGTGACACGATCAACCTGGCCCGCGAGAGGCCGCGAATCAGCGCGAATCACGCCGGTTTGTCCGCCGCCTCCTTCTAAGGACACATTCAAGTGGTCCTCCCTGTCTCGTAGATCGGAAGTAACGTTATCGCCGTCAACGAGAATCCGCGTGACTGTTTCTTTAGAGGCGATTACCAGTCGAGAACATCAAGCGGTTCGTTTTTTTTTCTTTTTTGAGAACAGTAAAATTGTCACGAGAATTTTGACACACCGAATCTCGTCGAAGTTTTTACCAGTCGAGAATAATGTAATGCGCAACGGTTGTCGATGTAATCAATAACGAGATCGATGGACTCTTTCGACATAGGTGGTTGTAAAGAAATATATACTCGTGCAACTTTTCCCGAGACGGTCGCAGTGCACTCGTTATACCGTCGGCACTCTTCCGCTAGCGTTCAGCTCCAATTCTCTTGAGCGTCGGCAGCGAGATAAGCGTGTACGCGCGACATTTCGCGCTGGCGGCATCCGCAGATGGACCGACGAGAATACGTGGACGGTATATTGCGAATACACGCCAGGACTCCGAAAAACAGCGCGCGGACTCACGTGGACGACACGCGCGCTGTGACGCGGAGAGACTTGAGGAGAGAAATTAGGTAACCGTCGGTTCAATGTCGTCGTATTACGTAAGAAAAAAAACGAGAAGAGTTATAAAATACGTCGCTTAAGTGGGTTAAACTACCAGCATTATCATTCTCATTATCTTTCGCGCCTGAGGTAGACGAACTCATCTACCACTCTTGCTCTTCCACCGTTTTTATCTTTTGAACTTTCGCTTACGTTTCTCTCTCTTTGATTTCAAATCGAATATTTGTCACGATTTGTCACGATTCTTCTTCACGTTTTTTTTATGTGTTCCGTATAAGTTCCAAAATCTATCTCCGTTCGTCGAGCAAGTTTGTTCGCAATTTGTTGCTACATTAAGACGACAAGGTAATCAAGACTCCTGACAATATAGCCAGCACTACATTGACCACTACTCTCGTCACCCACTCTCTTCGGGCGAGACGTTCACCAATAGCCGGCATCCAGCTTCTGTCACCAATCAAAGTCACGCCGGTAATTAGACGCACGCGACGAACGAGCACGGCACCCTTGCGACACTATACGATGATTATACCTGTACTATTCCACCACTTCTGAATTGTCGTTCTCCACTCCGGAAATTCCACACTGCGTGAATGTTTACATGCGATTTACAGCGACGCGTGGCACGAGAACGACGAGGATCTCCTACCCGCGACCGTCGTCAGACGCCGCGGCCGCGGGCAACGACGTCGACGTCGCCGCCGTCGTCGTCGTCGTCGGTACGAGCGCGCCGATGATGATGACCGCGCAAGCACTCGTCACTACTCGCACCTCCGGCCCTTAACGTGTGTCAGAGAGGAGAAGCGCGCGGAGCGGGACACGGCGGTAGAGGAAAATATAAGAAGGCGGCGGCGGTACCGCCGGTCGCAGCGGTGTATCCTGATTTTCCCGCCGGTAGATGAAACGCGTCGTAGTGGCTAGCGCCGCGTAAGTCGGTTGGTAGGTGGGTCCGCCAGGCTTAGCCGGTTGAGCCTTTCGGACTGCCTGCCGGCTTAAGTCTCTAAGTCGGTAAGCCGAGCGGATCTAGTGGTCTTGGCTGGTGCACTGGCTGCCTGCTAGCTTGCTTGCCTGGCTGCCTGCCTGCCTAGTTGCCTGCCTGCCTGCCTGCCTGCCTTCCTTGCTTGCCGGGCGGCCTGCCTGACTGTCTGACTGCGCCTCTCCCTCCGGCTCGCTCGCTCTTACTCCCCTCCATCCGCGTTCCTTCTCTCTTCGCCTCCACACCCGGAGCAGACTCCCCACCTACCACATCTCGCTCGTACTCGCGGCGTCACTGGCATCCCTCGCTCTCTAGCACCGCTCGCGCTCCCCTTGGCACGATCTCTCACGCCTGTGTTCGCGTTGCCGCTCGCTCCTTTCCTCCCTCGGCTCACCCCGATCGCGATCGCGTCTCTCTTGGTACCGTTTGTTCGCCGATTCGTATCCTCCCGCTTCAGTCGTGTGCATCCTTGTCCACGTAGCGCGCGGGTTCTCGCCCGCCACCTCGCGATCTCTTACACACAGTCATCTTGTCCCTCCTCCGCACTCCTTCCAGCCAACCCCTCCACGCGTCTTTCTCTCGCACAGCATCCCTTCTTCGAGAATCGCATGGCGCTTCTTTCCCACTGCATCCTCCTTTCTCGCGCGATCTCTAGCGCCGAATTTCCGCCTCGTGAATTTAGTCTGCGGCAATAGTAACTCCTTAAGTGCCCCCAATCCGTCATTGTTCTCTTCCCGCTAGTTCTCCGCCTTCGGCCATCTCACTATAATGTTACAATATTATTGCTACAATAGAATTTTCTACGTCACCACGATCTTTCGCGTCTCTTTTCGTTGCATCAGTTATACCCAAGGCGGTCACACCGGTTAACGCTCCAGTGTCACCATCAACGCGCATCCCTTTCGGTCCATCCCCACCCTCGGATTTTAACCCCACCTTTGACCCGGAGTTGCCCCTCCTACGGTAGCGACGGTGGTCGGCGTGCTTGCCCCTTCGAGCGAACGCACACGCACACGTGGTGGCGTTTCCTCTTTTCTCTTGAACTACCGGCGATCTTGCGGATCTTGCCATACCATGACGATTATCGTTTGTTGTTTCTCCCGGTCGACCTCGTAGCGCCTTGACCACGCGAGATCGCGATCCCACCACCACCGCGACCGGCGGAGTTAGTCTCGGCGATTACCCTTCGCCTTCGTAAGAAATGCATCGTTATATCACCATTTGTTTACTTGAAAATTCACGCGCAAATAAAACAGGAAAGGAAAAACAAGGATACCCTAGGTATATCCCCGCGCTATTGCAAGAAGTCAATCTTACTGCGTCTCTTGCACGCGATTCATACAAGCGAATAAAGTGGAGTATCAGGAGTAGTGTCAGAAAATTTTATTGTAAATTTTGGCTTACAAATTTTATTCTTAATAATTATCTATTATTTGAAGCGTTGAAATTCGTTGGCAATTAAAAATCGCAAATAATATTCGGTATTTTATTTATTATTTTTTCTACTAATAATATTATTCGTAAATTATTATTGTTTTTAAATATAATCGCTGAATAGATATAATTTATTCCGTAATTTTACAATCATGTGTCGTAAAACTGAAAATAAAGTTTGCGGCTCTATTCAAAATCGGGATTGCTAGTACGCAGTTATCGCTCGGCTTATCGCGGTCGGAGCAAATATCGGTCCGCAGTGACGTCTGAAGTCGTTTATATTGGGCGTACTATTCGATTTCGAGAGGTTGTACCTCAACATAAGGAGTTTACGACTGCGGGCATATCTGCGCAATCGTTGTCGAGGAAAAGCGTATTCCCGACTGTTTAATCTACTGCTAAATGATACGATTGATCGTCCAACGTTCACGCGTGATTGATCTCAGAATTTATTATACCGTCGTCGGAACTTTTTTTGCGATGGCTTTTTATTCTCCTTTAGGAAAAACAGCATTGTCAGTAGAACATGATAATCTCGAGGCGTATCACATTTAATAACATTGTGCATATATATTGAAAAAAATTCTGAATGGAACAGACAAAGATTTAAATACATTAATCGTTTTAGATCTTTTTTGCTATTTAAATGTCAAAAGCCTATAAGATCATATTTGTTTTTACGTAGCATTTGGAACTTATAGTTAAAATTTGTGAGAGAAACGAAGTAAAATATAGGAAACCCGACAAACACCAAGTTACAGGTAACGTATCTGTTAGTTGTATAAATTTCCCACTCAACAATATAACTATAATATAATACACGTGTTATGTTATAGTTATATTGTTGAGTGGGGAAATTACAACAATGTAACGGTATACGTTACATGTAACTTGGTATTTTCTGGGAAAGATTATCTACGTCTCCCGACAACTCGGAGCTTCAGGATCGGCCCAATTGCAAGTTGCATTTAGTGTCTCGTCCATTTTTCATGTATTATATCGATTGCGTCAGCCGAATAACCTACAAGTCTCTCGGTGACTACTTCGTAGACATGACGGCGCCCGACTCGTTCTTACGACGGCGGGGAGCAAGGCTCGCGGAAGGGTCAGAGACGAAGTGGGCCGCGCGTGATTCTCGTAAGAGAATCGTCGTCAGCAAAGGGAGCCGTGGACGTCGTGACTGGCGTCAAGAAGTTGTCACGCAACGAAATGGGGCGGGGGATGGGAGCACATTTTCCAGAGAGATAGAGGAAGAGAGTGTGTGGAAGAAAAACGACGGATGCGCAGGGAGGACGGAAAGGAAAAACGGAAAGAGACGGAGAGTAACTACCGACGGCACCGGGGAAGGGGGGGGGTAGAGGGGGGAAGAGGACGCGACTCTAAAGCACTCGATGGAGGAGAACGCGGCGGCGGGCGCGCGGAAAACGAAGAGCGCGATACGAAAACGGGGGTTGTAGCGGCAGTACATACGTCAAGCTAGGAACAGAGCGCCATCCCGGGGATCCCCTAACGCCTCGGGGAAAGTAGAGGAGACAAATGACAAGATGGCCACGCCTACCGTGCAGGCCGCGTGGGCGTTATTTGCCGATGTGTGCGTGTGACTTCCCAGAGTTCAGAGCTAGAGTGGGAGCACCACATCGGCGCGACTCTGGTGGCGGTCTGGTGGGACAGGGAATGAGAGCGAGAGAGAAAGAGAAGGACGGAGAGGATGAGAGAGATAGAGGGGGAGGAAGAGAGAAAGAAAACGAGAGAGTGAGTTACGTATGAGGGATGCGGATGCGCGGGGTAGGACGTGTTCACCAGGGTGTCTTTTGATTTTTGAAGCGACTACCCGAGTTATATGGGCAACAGCGGGTGCAATGTCGCGGCCAAAACGTGGAGACCTGCACTCTACCTCGGTAAATTAAAGTCGAAGATGATGATCGGGGATGGACACTGGCTTCGAATGAAATGTGACTTCTCTTCTAGTTGTTGGAAAATAATGTATGTCTTTCCCTCCTATCTTTTCCACCTATATTATACCTGTGTATATCGACGATGTCTTATATATATCGAGCGTGAAGCGAATTTTTAGTATTGGCATTTCGACAATTCTGTCGGACGTATCGACAACTTAATATCGTTCTATTAAAAAGTATGATAGTAATATTTCGTAATGCGCGTTATGTTATACATGAAATAAAAGGTATTAACATACGAAACGGTAAAATGTTGTGTTTGTTGAACGCAGTAGTAATAGTCAACGCAATATGACCTGAAATATAAAGTTACATCTGTTACATATTATAATGACACTATAACTGTAACAACGTAAATTAACAAATAGAACTTTTTGACGCAACGCGCCATTTTCGCCAATACACGATAGAAACGATCGGGAGAATCGGACGTATGTATTATTATGTCCGGCCATAATTATTGTAATTCGATAATAATTGAAGGATTACGGATTATCTCTGTATATAGGAGAGTCGCTCGCGACACGGCTTTGTGGCTGGCCTCAACGTCGAGGCTGTCGCACACGATCGCAGCCACCTACTCGCTATTGGTCTCTCTCGATCGACGTTCAACCCTGACTGGGATTCGGTAATCGACGGTTAAACTTCGTGCGACATGTTGTCGGCGCTGTTTTTCTCTATCGCGGAGACACTCACCTTGAAACCGGCACATGTATGAATTAAGTCGTATATTGAGAAAATGGCCGAAGTTATTTTTTAAATTATAGATAGTCTCTTATTTGCTGCAGCTTGCAATCTTGAATTATTGTGTAAACCTTTGCGTGCAACATCGCGAGCGTAAATAATGTAATTAAATAAATATTTAATATTAATTATATGTGTGAGACTATAAAACTTGAGATAGACTTTATAGCCGGAATAATTTGCGGACGATCTTTGAAACGGAATTTACGTAATTTCTGAAGATGACGTATGCATGTTTCAACCAGCAAACTTTGTCTGTTGCTATTGACATGTAATAAAGGGTAATTATTTATACGTGCATAAAGGTGAAATTGCAGAATCTTATCGCACTTTTTGGTCGGTTTTACGATCCACTAAAAACAGAGCCTCGCATTACCTAATTATCACTCGTAATTCTAATTACTACTCCGCGTACTCATACGCGTGATTATTATTTGTACTTGCCATTTGCTCAATATCGGCGACAACCATAAACTAAGTTATTGCCGGGATGCCATAAAAGGATAAGATAGACGTTTATCAGCTACAAGCGGTCGGTTGCTCGTTTTAACGACGAGAACTCGACTCGCAAGCATACACATCTGATGTTAAATATTACCTGTCAGACGACTATTTTGCGAGACGCGACGCAAAAAAGCTCAATCATATTATGCAAATTTCGTTTAATTTGCAATTTACAAAATATGCAATTGATATGGGTATACGTGAAAATAAGTTTGGAAGCAAAACGTTTTCAAATAAAAAATAAAAGAATTTGCATTATTTTACCTTAAATCTTAGAAATACTAAAAAATTTGTTTTAAAAATTCTAAAATTTGTATGTAATTGTATAAAAAAAATTTATATCTTATATACTATTTTAAAAATCACTATATTAATATTTAATTTATTTTAATAAAAAGGAATACACATATCTCTATCTCGTCTCATCATGTAAATAATTACTATTATATATGCTATGCATGCTTCTATTAATCGATAATCGCTTTTTATAGGAAACATAGTAATGATGCATATAAAATATTTTTTTGAACAATATGTAAAGATAACCTCTTTTGCATGCATACACACACACACACACACACACACACACGCACGCACGCACGCACGCACGCACACACAAAAATACGTAATATTTTCAGGAAACGCTCACTCGACTTTCGATTAGCCATTGGTGACTGATTTCCGTGCTGATAGATTGCTTACTGACATTCAAATTGCGGCATTGAAACGAAATCGATAAAATAGATTTTTGAAGATAAATTTTCTTAATTACTCACCTACATTTCTGCAAATTTTTGTTATTATATCCTGTTTTTTAATGTTAAATTATTGTTAAAAAATTGAAAAGATTCTATCAGTGCAACGGAATATTACTAATTTTCAACTTTTCACAAAATATAAATCTTAAAACTAAAATATTTTAAAATTATTTTTATAATTTAATCTTTGCAACATGGAAAGTTTATTTTTCAAGTTTGGGAAGTTAGATTATTATATTGAATTTTTAATTTCGAATATTTATTATTTTATAGCGCATAAAGAGTTTCCCGTTTCTTTATACATATATGTATATCTTCTCAGATGGAAAAACGGATGTTAGACAAATTTCACCTCAGTTTATTCGAAATATCAGTAAGATAGACGGGATAAGATGGTCGATGCGGCCGCTGCAGTAAAGGATTCATTGGTGACACGAAGCGTTTCTATGACCGCAAGAGAGCAGATCAATTGTCACCGCCGCGCGGCGACGTGACTCGCTCGTGTTTTACTAGCGATAGTAAAACGTGCCTGGTGGCGCAAACAATCGATACTCGGTGCGAAATATCGTTTTCGAGATTCGTATCTACCGCCGCGATAACATCCTTCTTTGTGCCTGCGTTTACCTCCTCCACCGCCGAATCTCAACAAAGGGGCCTCGAAGCGCGGGCAAAGAGTTTGCATTCTTCCGATTCTTCCTTATCGCCATTCTGAGAACGATTCGCATCTCGTGATGCTTATTGCAGGGTAATCGATTTGCCGATTAGCCAGTTTTATCCGCCTTGACGTGCCGCCAAATGTCGTCCAAGGTTGATTCTCAAATATACGTTCAGATAAAAAATGATTTTTCTTTGCGCAAAATATTGAGCTAATATCTATTTACGCATTATATTATTTCCAATACATGGAATATACACAGAAATATGTAAATATACTTTTAACTATATAGAGATACATTTATAGAGCCTTCAGATTATAAGCTTTCTCTTTGATCTACTCATTAATCAATTTGAGATAAATTTTTCTGTGACAAAAGTATCAAAATCAAAATACAACTACTGTGATCTAATTAAGTTTCCAGTGCCCAAATAGACAAAATCTTATAAATAAATATTTCTTGAAAAAAATATGTAAGTCCTTCTGATTCTCTTCATTCGCGATGAGATTCGGGCCGTTGCCCCTACAATTTAAAGCGATGTTTTCGCTGAAAGATACGCAATAATTTACATCTTCAATCGGTTTTGTCTTCTATCGGCCGACCGACCCGCACGATAAAAATGGCTAATCTATCTATCTCGATTGTAAAACCTGTCCAACCGACGCGCCGACAGTTTATCTTCAGGCAGAATCTTTTCGCCAGTAATTCGAACAAATGTGGCTAACAACACCCGTCGTTCCGTGATAATTTTAATACTTGCATTCAACGCTGAGAGAAGCATCCTTCGATTACGTTTCGCTCAAATATACGAACGAGGGAAGCGTGCTTCTTTTTTTACGCGCGCATTGTCGCATTCGTCGAACCGTCCCGAGTTTATTCTCGTGCGAAGGAATCATATCGATTGCCGTCAAGAACGGCCACGGTACCTGGGGGTTGCTCTCTGTTTCGATTTCGTTTACTACTGGTGCCAGCCGTTCTTCCTTCTCGCTCCCCGGACGCTCGTGCGTTTTCCTTTCTCACCCTCAGCTCCCACTCCATACGGCCAAGCCGTTCGGTCGTTACAGCGCGCCGTCTTTACAAATTTTATATCATTTTTATGAGGCATAAAGTCGTCGAGAAGCCGACCGAGGAGAAAAGAGAGAGGGTTAGAGAGCGCGAGCAGGGGTGCGGCAGAGGGGAGGCTCCTCGGTCCAAATCACCCCTCTCGGTTCTCTGTCACCCCCCGCCAGTCGACACCGTAGTCACGTGGCTGGGCGGAGCGGATCGCACCCCCTCGTTCTCGCTCGTCGGCGTGGGGCACGAGGAGCGGGGCGAGCCGGCAACGTAGAAGGGGATGCTGCGCCAGGTTAGGGGTGGTGGATTGTAATTCGCCGGACGAACTCTATATCGAGGAACGCTTCATGTCTTGTCTTGTTAAAAAAACTCGCGATCACCGATACGTCTTTTTCATCTGTGAAGCGAAATATAGTTTCGGGAAGGCGTTCTTAGTTTTTGAGTTTTATGATCGAGGTTTACGGGCGAAACGTTTTTATATATAATAGATAATATGTAAGAAATATGTTATATATAAAATATATATTATATATAAAAAAAAGTACCCAAACGTTTCTTTGATATTAATGTAAAAATTAGCGAATAATTAAAAATGAATGAGTCAAAAGAGAATTATAAGAGAGAAACTACGATATCATGAAAAAGATTTAATATAAAACTTGCAATCTCTGAAATTGCGTTATGTTTCTCTCTACAGGTTATTTATCATGAAAACTGTTTTCAAGCCGAGATATAAGACACGGAATATGGACCGCGATTAAATCAGCTAATTGAAAAGAAAGAGCGGCGGAATGATAAGTCGCAACGCGACGAATCGATCGGGTCCTTCGCGACTATGCCTCTCACTGCCCAATTATACGACGAGGATTACTCTCCCAGTTTAAGGTTAATCCAGTTTAAGATGGACGGAAAGTAGGCGAAAACTTGGCTTCTTACTCGGTCAGCCTTTCGGCGATAGTGCGGCTTAGCGGCATTAGGAACGACGATCCCGTTAACGAGCTTTCAATGGAGCATACGATTTCGTTCGCGGATTCGTTTCGCGCTTCTTTAAATACGTAGCACGGGATTCGATTCCCAACAAGCTTGACGCCGCTATCCTCTGATCCCTGTTTTGACTTTCCCGAGAGTTAACTTCTCTGTGAGAAAAGGATCGCTTATACGCTTCCCGTTTATTCTATCTCGTTTATAATTTAACATATTTAGATGACGTGTTCTATATAAACATGTTGACTCTTAACAGGTAGATTTCAAGTTAATTATATTTAAAGCACAAAATTTTATGTCGCGCCATTCTAGCTATATACGTGCATCTCCGAGACACATGATATGTTTATACATATATATTATATAAAAGGTACATTGCAAAATTTTAATTTATTCATATGTATGCAGAAGTTGGATCATAATTACTATTTTATTGCTGCGATATTTGGAATGTAAAATCCTATTTTCTCCGCTACGTAAACTCTTTCTCACTCTTTCTTTCTCTCTCTCTCTCTCTCTCTCTCTCTCGCTCTCTCCCTCTCTCTTTCTCTCGCTCGCTCGCTTTTTCTCTGTTACTTTGAAATTCAACGCGCACGTGTAAACGGCGTCACCCTTTTGCGTGTTTTGATAAATGAACCGCGAGCACCGTCATCCCCTTGCCCGAACCTCCTTCAGCCCCCTTGATTCCACTCCATCAATTTTCAATCACAAAGAAGTCTCTGCTCCGCCACCGCCACAGTTATCGCGGCTCCTTCTTTGGCCGGTTATAGCTACCTATATACTCGTTCTTCTATCTTCCTTCATATCACTTTCCACACTCGCGCGGTTCACCTGTCTTAGTACACAAAAATGTTTTACCTCAGGAGAGGCAAGTATATTCTTTAATCTTCGTCAATTTATATATTCGAGCATGAAATTATTCAACTTTCCATTCTCTAAGAGGCTTCAAACAGATGTAGGTAATAAAAAGTGAAAATTAATTTTTATTTCTCGGGAAATTCAGCGTCGGTTTTTCTTAAAAAGGAGTAACAGTATCGTGTATAATTCTTAATTTTAAATATCAATATATAGAAGTTAACGAAATAATAATTTAACGAAAGCAAAATGGGTAAACTGCCTTAACGAACGTCGCGATAAAAATTATTGTCGCGATTGTGTTCCGTGGCTCAATGCGTGCTGCAAGGGATTACGAGGATAAAGAGAGGCGTGCAAGATAAGCAAATGTTTTTTTTCTTTTTTTTTTATTATTGGCAAATGTTCGAGACTCGTGCGTGACTAATCCTAATGAAAGCGGACAGCACGCATTGGTCGTGTTTAATGACCAATGGAGATAATAAATGTACACAGATGGCAAACATTAACGATTGTGTGAATTATCTTCTTTTGCGCCGACGGCTCGACAATAAAGATATCTTCCCATGATTATTGTCTTTGTGCATGGAAAACACAACAAGCGATCAAAGATCAGTGCCGAAATTGACAATTCGATAGATGATATCGATAAAGTCAGTCAGACTATTTGTTGTAGCATAATTGTTACACTTCTTACATCAAAAATAATAGAAATTATATAGAATTGATGGAAATATGGTAGTGGTTCATTACACAGTTATTAAAAAATAAATAAAAATTAAAAATAGGTATAAAACGGATTGCTATAATTCCATCAAATTGTTATAATATTATATTCCTATATCTCGCAATTATTCTAACTGTTTAAGACTTAACTGTTATAGACATCCTATTCAGCGATCTATCGTTTATATTAAACAGTGATTGAATTTAGTAATCATTGCATTTCTTCTCGCTTTCTCTCTTTTATCTCTTCGCCTATCCGCAGCCGGCTTCAAGTTCACGAAATAACATCGAGCCGAAATCGAAGAAATCTTCCGTAATCCAGCCACGGGTCTCCAGCGTGGAGACTTTCGGACGACCCGTCAGGCCGCAAAATATACTTGAAATTACGATCTATCCAGTCCGAGGGATGCTTTCTTGCCCTCGATTCGGCCCCAAGGAAGCGAGAGGGACAGTTTTCCGGTCCTTCTCGAAAATTACTCAACGCGCGCGAGCGTGTGCGGGGAGCGAGTATCGTTGTACGTCGATACAACGCACACAGCGTGTCCACCGGCCACGCACACGCCTGTAGCGTTGCGTCGATACTCCACACGCACTCACACCTATACCCGCGCCGTTACGTCGGCTCGCGCACACGCGCGCGCGCGCGCGTGACCGGGGAGTCTCGCGGCGGGGAGCGTAGGTGAAGCTGGTGAAGAGAGGATACCCTGCAGTCCTCCCTTCGTTCCCCGTACTCCGGAACAACGGGCCGACGACCAATGGAAACGCGAGTCCGGGGCGGTGCCTTTGGTGTCGGCCAACATGGCAGCTCTTCGTCTTGCTCACCCGCCGGCGGACACAGTGCGGAGGAAGATCCACTTCGTACGTCTCTCGTCGATACTACCCGTTTCCACCTATTGTTCCTCGCACGTTTCATTGTCGCGGTGCCTCCGGGGCCACGTCTCCTCTCTCGCCAGCCAGCCGCCAGAAATTTCACGATGCAGTGACCCACGTAATTCGGACCGGATAGACACATCTATAGCATTGTTTTCAGTAAACGCCAGGCACGGCCCGGACAGCTCCGCGCACGTCGCCGGACGCCGGACGTGAGGTGAAGTGCAAGCGACAGGTGAAGCGACCACCACCGGCCGGTTGCATCGTTCTTAATTTACAGCTCGACGTTCGCGAGGAATATCACGAAAGTGTCCCGCATCCGCTTCAACTCCAGCTTGAAATTTCCTACTCTATGTCATATTAGTCTTTATATGCGAGTCCTCTTTTATGTGATTCTGTCATAATTAATTTGTTCGACTGGTTATCTTTAGAACTAATTAATACGAATTTTTTATAAATTTAAAATATACTTTTTTTGATAAGACTAAACGGAAAAATGAAAATATGATGATGAACACGGAGCTAATAACAGATGTGTGATTTTCATACAAATTTCATACAGAAATAATTCGGAAATCGATATGATCCAATTTTGAAGATCTGTAGAAAGTGTTTTTTTTTTTAATTTTTTAATATATAGAACTGATGTTAAAAATGATGGACTTACGGAATAATTAATACAATCTGAGTTAAGCGTTATCGTCCATCGCTTACATAAGAGCAATTACGCAATTAAGATTTGATATTGCGATTTATTAAAATTATACACATAATCAGCATTGATATCAAATCGCGATGCTTGGGATCGCTTAAAATTAGCTGTTGCAAATGGTCGCATAACGATATTCTTTTAAGTCACGCCGCCGGTTTTTTTTCCTCCGTTCGATTTACCGCTCGGTCGAACACGAGAAACGTTTATTACTTCTTCTCCAGATCTGTACGCGAGAGACTTCACGAACAAGCGTATAGGGTGCGTCAATAATATATCATTACAGGATTTCAGGCGACTTTGGAAACGGAGTTTTGGCGCGAGCCACGGCTAATCTCTCATGTAGATAATAATGACTGGAAAAGCATTGTACGTCTACCCGCGGAAAATTCATTTGGCCTGAAGCTCCGCATAACTTATAATGGCTTAGGTGATATCGCAAATTATTTTCCCACCGTGGCCCGGATTAAGCAGCGCCTGCCTAAAATAATTATCCCCGTCCTATCTGCAAGCAATGATAATGTTCCTATAAATACCTTAAAAGCTAAGAGCCTCGCGCTTGAATTTTCCGACGCTAATCGTGTCGCGCGCAGTCGGAGTTAATTCTCAAACAGCCGGAATTATTACAGTTATTATCGTTAGAATCAAATCTCATTTTGTTTTTTTTTTAATTATGTACATTGCAATACTAATTAGACAGCCAAAAAAATTTGCAGAATTTTATTAACAATAAGTACGATGTGCTAGTAACACGGAAACTTTGAAAAGAACAGTATTTAATGAATATTTTTATTTAACAATATGAATAATGTTGTGTTAAAATGTTACGCGATGTGTAATAAACTTCGTGAAATATTTTATAAATTTTGTTTCTAGATAAATTTTGTTCCTATATAAATTTTGTTTCTAGATAAATTTTGTTCCTATATAATTTCACGATTAAGATGAGACGCATGTAACATTTTCCCGAATACTATATGTCATATGTGGTCGCGTGCTTCGTTCGCGCGACGCGAGTATATGTTCAAGGACCGACATAAAGATAAGTTCTTTCCACGAAGACAGTAGGAACAAAGATTGTAAGAAGGTGTGAAACGAGCCACGTGCTCTACTACGCGCTCATATATCACGGCCCTTTCCATTCTCTTTCTCTCCTTCTACACCGCTCGCCCGTTCCTTTTTTTTTTACTGCTCTCTTTGCATCTCTCTGTCATTCCGACGCTGCAAGGGTGCAGGGGTGGCAAGCAGTCTATGAATATTCTCGTTCGCCCCGGCAATGAAATGATGAACGACACCCCCGTCCGACGTCACACCCCTCCTCGCAGCGCAGCCCCGCACCTCTTTTGCCGGCATCCTACCGAAAAGAAGAGCCTCACGCTCGGTTTCCTCCCGCGGTTCCTCCATGCGAACCGTACCATCGGTTCCTTAAACTTCCGCGAGCGTCGGGACCACCCTCGGTCTCATTTATCAAAATCAAGCCGCCGCTATTGGCAACTGACGTAATTGCTCGAAGACGTTGCACGCGTTCGATGGAATCGTTAAGACCTATTTAGACGATCTATTTAGGCGTTTTCTAGAACCTGAAACATCGTTACATCATACCGATATTATTCCTAAATTGTATCGTTTATCGAAGTGATCTCATTTTTTTTCCGAATTTCTATATTAATTTGAACATAAAGTGAACATTTTTGCCATTACGTATGATGCATATTAACTTAAAATATGGTGAAGTATTTAATACAATGATGAGAAAAATATAGGATCAAGAACATTAAAGTCAGATTTTTAAATAATCTATTATTATACATATAAATATTTTATGGATTGGATGAAAGATATTGATATCGTGAACATGTCAAAGTACACAGAAAGAATGATTTTTGTCAGTATTTCAAAATTTAGCTATAGATACAGATTTCAAAATAATTATATTAGACGCTCAAGCTGATTAGAATGTTAAAATATTTTATAGCATTATCATTATATGCTTGAGAGTTTTATATATTAAATTATTATGATGGTTCAATGTAATTATTTTCAGATCTACATATATTGATATTGTGAACATATCAAAGTACACAGAAAGAATGATTTTTGTCAGTATATGTATATTTAAAAGTTTAACTAGATACAGATTTCAAAATAATTATATTGAATTTCTATACATATTTATATTAGACGTTCAAGCTGGTTGTTAAAATATTAAAACATTTTATAGCATTATTATCGTGCTTGAGAGTTCTACATATTAAATTATTACGATAGTTCAACATAATTATTTTCAGATCTATATCTCTAGTCTAATTTTCATTTATTTTAACAAAATCGTTTTTTTGTGTATGATTTTTTATAACCCGAGTGTGGTGTTTATATATTTAGATAATTAATTTTCTTGAGAAGAAAGCCTCGATAATTTTGAGTTTAGGCACAAAGCCATCTTGACAATTTTGAGACGATTTAGGGCGAGGCAAATTTGTTTTTTGTGAGAAATTATCATCTCGAGATGTAATAAATGTTGCTGCCTCTCTCTCTCTCTCTCTCTCTCTCTCTCTCTCTCTCTCTTTCTCAACGGGGAGAATACCGTTAATTCACCGGGCAATAAAAACTGTCGTTTGGTGGGAATTCGGGATGGCCCGTTACGCCGATTACGCTTTCGTAATCGCGCGACGGTCGTTCTCTGATTGGCTTTTATTTATGCGACAACTTCGGCGGGCAAGCTTGCACCGGCGACACATCCGGCGACGTGACGCGAGCGATTCACCGCGAGTTGAACGACGCGCGGCGGCTCGTCTCGCGCGCGCGCGTCTATATGACTGACGGCTCATAAAACCTTATCGTCTGTTGTTCGGCACGAGCAAACGGACCCCTCCCGACGCTATCGTCTCTCTTGGGTTTACGTAAATACGAGAAACGATTAAACGCGCGAGCGATCCTCCCGCCAACTTCCAAACACACTCTCGCCGTTCTAGGTAAATTCTACCGCGTCGTAACTTTTTTTTTTATCTCTATCTTGTTCTCGGCCGGCCAGATATTCTGAGATATTTGTGCGTGTTGTTATAATAAATGACAGTTCCTTAGAATTTAGATGATCACATTAGAGATATGCACCATCAAAATTTTTCGTTTCTCTTTGCTTCGGAAATTTTTTCGTTAATCATGTGTAAACTTATTTTAGATACAAAATGAGATTGTATTATCCCTCAGGATTATTTATAGCTAACTTTTACGTAAACTTTTGCTAAATTCTTTATTAACAAAATGTTACATATTAATTTGATAAAAGTAGAGGCTATTTCTTAACGATTTAAGAGATCATATATTTCACTTTAGCTTAGGATTCTTTATTAGATTTTACTGTGAACACACAGATAATTATGTTCTGCCAGTCAAATGTAATAAATGCTACACTGGAAAAAGAAATTGGTTGCATTAACTGAAAATGTGGTAAATTCAACCAATATATCTGTTTAAAAATCAACGAATCAGAATCCTTGTAAGATTTACTATAGACGAGTATGATTCTTTCCTGTTAAATCAATCAGAATTTCTTGTTGATAGAATTATCTTTCTTAAATATACTAGATTTTTTGTTGATCCAATAATTTCCTTTGTGATAAATATATATCAAAATCTCTTGTTGAGTGATCGAATCTTTTATAATTTATATAATAATATTAATACATTTTAGCACATATTAATTTCCACAAATTAATTTGGATTAGATTTACTATTATTTAAAGTTCAAGTAAAGTATAAAATAAATTAAATATTAATATTTTTTATATGATATATAAGAAATAAAGGTAATGTAAGTAATGTAATTGTAAAGTGCATTGTATGCTGCAAGTTATCCTAAGCCACGAGAGGTAAGGATTATATCAATAATAATAATAATAATTTCCACGAATTATTAGTTTTTTTAATTAATTTTGGTACAGAACTAAAAACTGTCAATATATGCCATTATATATATATATCTTTCAGTTACTTTCATCTTTGATTTCACTTTTAAGGATGAGGACAAGGATTAAAAAATTTTTTATGCGCCTTTTTGCGCGCCTTTTATTCTCTTCTACGTGATTCTTATAAATGTGAGAATTGAACTCCGCCACATCCATTTCATGACGGTGCAGTGTACTGCTTGCCGAGAATGTTTACTGAATAAAACCAGAAATTTTGCACTGGAAATTTTCAACTGGAAAATATTAATCAAGACCGTATAGTAAAATCTATCAAATGTTCTAATTATAAAATATCGAATCCTATTATTATAATCATAAATTTTGTTTGGTTTCATTCAACCATACCGACAATTATATACCATCTTATTGGTACAATCAAACCATTTTTCTCAGTGTAATAATAATTACATACACGGATGTACAAAATGACGTTTTTTCCTGCAATTTCGATAACCGACAGTTAGATGACAACGACCAATGATAAGATTATATATAAGAGATAAAGAGACATTTATTTCTGCCGTTTCCGAAGCAAACGAGGCGGCCGTGAGCGTATGATTAATCGATTATGATATTAAATTCTCATGCAACATAATAGTAATTTAAAACGCATTTGTTAAATAATTTGTTAACATCAAAATTAAAAACTGAATAAAAAGTGCGGAAAATTATTTCAAACAATTGTATTAATTTTTATATACAGTATTAGTGATGATAATAAGGTACTTAATGGATTCATACATGTAATTAAAAAATAAAAAGATTAAATTGTATAAATTCTTAGAGCTGAATTAAAAGAAGGCATTTAATTCAATTTCAAAATAATTAATTAAATTAGTATTTAATTTTTTGAATTGTATTTTTTACTTTTAATACATAATATTAATCAACAATTTATATTTGCATTAAAAAAGCGAGTAAAAAAATTGAACTTGTCACTTATCACAGTAGACAAATTATTATTTTTTCAGAATAAAACATTTATATTATTATTACATGTTTTTAAAAAAATGTATATTGCGATGTTTTAAAGAGCAACGAATTATTTTTTTAAATTATTATTGCGTTTAATTCTTACATTATTTTATTATTTATGTCTTGCCTCTTATCGTTAAATCTGCTTTAACTGCCGATTCTTAATTAATCTTTTATCCTCCTACGCCACATATCGTCAACCATAATCGTTCGATAAGAAGTGGACTCACTTTGACGACCTTGACGTACGTCAGTCATTCTCGCGACTACGGTAATTGTTACGTGTCCGCCCTTCCAAACGTGTGCGACCTATAGATATGTTATATACGCGTCGCGTATTCGCATCCGTCAGATTTTCCGCGTCTGTGAGTCGACGCGACGTGCGCACCCCGTCGGCGACCGTAGGGAAACCTTTAGGGGTGAAAACGCGCAGGGGATGGCGGCAATCTCCGTCGAAACGCGTTTCTCACTGCGGCGGTTGGAAACGAAATACCTCGCGATTTTATTCGCGCGTACGGATCCCCACTATATTGAAAAATACACGTAGATTTCGCAAAATGTTCAAAAATATTTTATAGGTGCAGAATATACTCAAATTAAATTTAAATTAAAATGATGAATGAAATAGACTTATAAATCGGATTAAATAATAAATTAAAGTAAGATAAAATATTTTACTTCTACATATTTTTATCGCTTATTCATTTAATATTAATATATCGTTTGTACAAATCGTTCGAGCGAGATTAGTTTTATATAAAGTATCGCGATTTATTATTACGATCGATTGTCTCCGCAGCCTCCCGCTAATAATTTGCATGATTGGAGATGTGTCGCGAATATACGAGAGAGTCGAGATGGCAGAAACAACCCTCGGAGTTGCGGCGCGTCGGGGCACGCACGTTATAGGGGCGACGAGGACGCGTGTCCGCGTTCCCACGTGTCGACGACGCCGGGAATCGTATCGGTGCACACGTACACCGCCGTTGTGTGCTGTCGTTCCGTCACGTTTCTCACTCGCGCGGATTCTACGCCGATATTTGCCCTACTCGCGGCTGTAAGTGGGTGCGACCGATCTACGACAGACAATCTCGAAATTCTGGATAAATAATTGGCGGTCTTGTAAAAATATGATCTCGCGTCTCTGTGCGCTTTGCGTTCCTGGTCTTGCACTCGTGCCAAATGACTTCATTAGGCGAGATTAATATTAATCCCCCTGTAGAGGAATTTATAATATTTATATAAATTATATTGGAATTATATCTTGCATTCTTAATATTTTGCATTTGCGGATATTTTATAAACTTATGCAACACATGCATGTTAAAGTGATATAGGGTAACTTAGGGTATTATGGCTATACAAAAACAATGACCATTAGGTTGTAATTTCTCTAATAATTGCGAAATAGTGCATTTTTTAAAATCATTCTTATAGATAATCAATATTTACAGTAGCTTATGTGCGTACATTGTTCAAAATAACAATAATGTGAATATTATAAAATATTTTTACTTTTAACTGTCAGCAAAGTTTTACATGTGTTCACTAAAAGCTGCTACGACGAATAAATTACAGTTAAGCTGCCGTAATCAACGTACACACACAATAAATGGTTCATAAATTGTCATGTGACCTATTATTTGTATTTTTATTTTTATTATTTATTTATAAATACTATGGTCATCTTTTCCTTACAGTTCGGATAAGATGGCCCACATTTTTCATGTTAAATTGGCCAACAAGCTGCGTTCGAAAACATCATTCGAGTGTCTCCATGTATATTTTATCCTTGTTATTCACCGAATGTTAAACAAAGATAACATGATAGAGGGTACTCGGTTTGCAAACGCATGATGCGCTTTGCAGAACGCAGCCTAATTGTAAGACAAATGTCACTTATTATAAACTGATTGCAGCTTACTATAAATTGACTTTACAATAGTAAATAATGTGCAACAAAAAAATATATTAAAATTTTTGATTTTGTTATAGTTTCAGTAAATATCGCAATATTTACTTCATAAGTATTATCAGGTTAGTTTGGTTAGAATCTCTTGTTTTACTAATTGATATCACGTTACTTTCTATAAAAACAATTAATTTTACAATATCAATAGTTAGTTTTTATAGAAAAACGGTGAAATATACTGCTTTTTGCCTGCAAGCGTCATATGAATTGTTAAAAATAAATTTAGAAAATGAGGGTATAAAATCTATCATATCTATTAACAATAAAGTATAGTTAATATACGTATGCACAGTGATAAAAATTAATTAAGAAAACTGACTAACTTTATTTTTAATGATTTATATGACGCTTGCAGGCAGAAAGCAGTATACTTTGCTGATTTTCTATGAAAGCTAATTACACTACTGATAAAATTGTTTCTACGCAATATCAGGCTGATCAGGCAATATATATAATGTATGTTATATATAATGATATATGTATTTATATTAAATATATAAAAATATATTCATTTTACAAAATGTTTCATACATCTTTAACATAAAACATGTATGGCCAACTATCCCCTAATATCATGGCCTTTTCCCTAAAAGTTAGGTAAGATGGCCAATGCATACGTTGTAATATTTTAGTAATATTTCTTTTCTATTAAGTGTTTTCTTTTTAATGTCAACAATATTAGTAACTTTAAGGTCTAAGTGAAGTAATATATCAAACATTATTAAAAAATAACATAAATAACAATATGTTTTTTGCATTTAAAAAAACTATAGCCATCTTACTCTAAGTTACCGTACATATTGATATATTGTAGTTAAAAATAATATATAGTACAATTTATTATAGGTATTTATTAGGTATATCATTTCAAATACAATATTTATTCGTTATATAGTAAAAAAAGATACATTGTGTTCAATAGTCGCGTAAATTATGATAATCGCAATCAATGTGGCGATCGACGATGAATCTGAGAAAAGCTTTAACGAGAAGACTGGACCTGGTTTTCGAAGTAGGCGGGGAAGAGAGCGCGTTAATTAACTAAAATCAGGTCCGGATAATCGAAATAATCTCCGGGGCCGCTACGAAGAGGGGGATTAGACGTCTACCGAAATACTAATCCATTTGTTATACACCACCAGCAGTAAAATCTATCCGCCCGGGCGCGCTCCTATAGGACGTTGTTATTTTAGGTGATATCTGAGAGCGTGGCTGAGGAGACGCGAGAGGGGAAGGGGGGAAGGAGGAAGAGAAGAACGGTGAATAGATTGAGGAGAGGCAGAAGGGAAATGCGGGAGAACGGTCGTCGTCGCGCAGGTTGTGGGTCGAGCCTTAGCGAGGGAAGCGCCCGAGGACCCTCGAAGGTAATCTTGGCTCGTTCGCGGAGGGTTGCATTTTGATCCCCGGAGCTTCCGCCGTGGCACGATCTCTCCGCGCCACCTCTGCGTCCGGGGGGCTCACGCATTTACTATAATTAGAACTCCCTAATTAACGAGCAAACGTCGCACGGGTCTGTCGTAATCTCAGGCTTGACCTTCCACCATCGTTTAGACGCCTTTTCTCGCCCCGCGTTTTAATCCGTGCCTCCCCTCCTCTTTCCTCGCCGCGCCGCGCTTCCGTCCGCCCATTCCGCGGAACATCAAGAAAAAGTGGAAACTACGCGCGGCACTAAAATTTATTCCGTTCCTTTTTATTTCGGGATTAAGGGAAACGTATATAGTAAACGCGCGATGCGTTTGGCGAATTGTCAAAAAGCAAATGCCATTAAATTACTTGTTCTATATTTATACGAAAAATTACATTTCGTGCAATTTTGAAATTATTATTGATATCCGTGTGATATTTAATACTGTGGGAATATTTGGAACTACTTTGAGTGAGAGAGAGAGAGAGAGAGAGAGAGAGAGAGAGAGAGAGAGAGAGGAAGAAAGATTTCGTAAAATGTGACTTTTGTGAACTTGTGAATAAATGCACTGTATTTCGTAAATCGACGCGGAAACGGCTTTTGCAAAATATATTTCCAGTGACGCAGATTTTCTCTCGTTCGGCTAGTAGTTGGTATCCTTTAAAGCTCGTGTACGAGAAATGATAACATAGCGAACGTCCCCCGTTTGTTCCCACCGCATTCGAAATCACGCGACGCATAATGTCAACCCTGACACTCGCGTCAGATACCCCTTTTCCCTTTGGGACAAGTTGTTTTAAAATAATTTTAAAACGTTGAATAAACATTAACGCGCCAACGCGTGCAACCATATTGAACCAAAATGAGAAAATAAGCTTTCTAAGTCACCACCCATAGGCCTCTAGTTAGAGTGCCTCTCTCCTCTCTTTCTGTCAGTGAAGGCTGAGAAACGCCAAATAAACCGAAATCAGGGAGTAAATTTTATATAGGATCGTATGCTATTTAATTGAATAAGTTTTTTGACAGTAACATTTTATTTTAAATTTACTTTAATTAAATTAAAGTACAAAAGTGAATTACATAAATATCTAAATTACCTGTACAGGTAAACTTATAAAATATAAAAATTAAGCGTTAAATATCATAAAAGTTATGGAACAAAGAGGATAAATCAGTGTTTACAGAATTAAAATGTTATATAACAATTTATGACAGAATTTTGAAATATTTTTTTCTATCGAATATTGTCACAATGTTTGCATTCTTAGAATTATTATTTATGTTCTATATAACATATAATTCCGTTACGCACAATATATATAACATAGAATTAGAAAGTGTGTTTCATATTAATTCGAGAGAAAGAATGAATTAAAATGGATATTACATGGTTAATTTACTGTGTTGCTTATTATTCGCTGTGTCATTTGCGGCTTTGTCTATTTAACTGAAACGACGGTGGAAGAACGAAATCCGAAAGGAACGATAAAACCCGACGGGTAGTGCCAGTGTGCACTGCGCTGATAAATATAACGTAACAAGTTCAGTGGAATAACAGCTTCATCCTGGAGGGATCAATGCGACTTTGCTTCGACTTTCACGCAGAATTTCCTTCTGGAAAAGCGTACGCGTGAAAGAATCGAATAGATAGAGGGGAGACAGTCCAAACGTGGTTGGTATGATAGCGGCATCATTGCTCGGTCATTACTTGTGTAAAAGTGTTTTTAAAAATAATGAAACCGTATGGATTAAAATTAATTTTTAAAAATTTAGCTTTATATCGTTGATTAATATATTAATCGTATTTTTATCATTTAACCTAATCATACTGGTTTTGATTAATTTTCGTCTCGATCTTTAGACAGTATGAGCAGTGGCTGCTTATTTTCTTACGTGTAATTTGACATTTTTATGGAGTGTGAATTCCATCGTCGAATGCTATGTTGTGCAATTGATCGCATTTTTTTACCTTTACGTTGATTGTATTCGACAGGATAGACCGCGATCGGCCGTTAATTTGCAATGACGAAGAAGCCTTCCATTTCCTTAATGGCAGCGGCGAAACTACGTGCGCGCGCGCGCGCGCGCGACCATAAAAAGTAAATTAAATAAGAATTAAATACAAATAAAATCGTTCAGCCAAGTAATTGGCTGGTAACCTCGCTCGTTGCCTGACGACCGTCTGAGATCGTTCCACTCCCTTATAGCTCCGATGCCTCTTTCCGTCGTTGTATTGGGGAAGAAAAAGGATCCGCGTCAATAGACACGCTCCGCGACATAATCCACAGAAAAATTACTATCATCGGGACTGCTAAGTTTACGATTAATCGAAACAATGACAAACGACGTATCCACCATATAATGTCGCAGACAACAAATTCAATGTAATGCAGCGTAACACATCCATGACAGAACGAAAAATCTGTTAACTTTTAGTACAAAAATGATGAAGAAAAGCTTGAACGCGCACGAGCGTGAAAATTCATCATCTCGCGCCGCTGCGAGGTTCGTCAAAAAGCGTTTTAAAGGAGCTGGGGAGAATGGGGTCAGACAGAGGAAGGGTAGCGTACTACATCTCATAGCCGAGGTGGAGTTTTCGTGACGAGGCGGTCGGCGGGGCAATCATGGCCGGATTAGACGTATGTATAAGGATCGTGCTGCCTATTCCGCCCTGGCGGCGCGAGGGTGCCGGAGGGTCGTGCCAGCCCGGGTCAAACGGGTCGCAAGATAGACGTTTTCGCGCGGGGTGAGAAACATAAATGATATTTCATGAGGAGCATATGCGTGCGGAGATGACTCCTCCTCCGCGCGCGAGCCCACTCGGCGAGGGTGGCTCCGCTGTCACCCTCTCTCCCTCGAACTGGCAGCGAGCTGGCAGCGGGGCGCTGGTTTATTACAAACAAGGATTACCCGGGTAATGGGACATTCTGTCCCTTCAGCTCCGCTGCCGTGCCGAGTCGTGCAGTGAGAACTTGGTGCGCACTGACTCACGCTTCTGCCGAGTCTTCTGGGCTGTGCCTGCGTCTCGAACTGTCAAAGGGGACGAAAATGCGAGCGGCAATCGGGAGATCTCGGCCCGCGATAGCCAATAGACGAGTCGGCGAGCCACTGGATAAATTTGTCAACATGATCAGATTCAGCATTAGATAGGATAATCAGATACTTTGTCATGCTGCGAAATAACGGCGGCGATTGACGCGATTTAATCATATACGCGTGAATGTAAACAAAAGCCTTCTAACACGATCAATTTCGCATCCACATTATACAATCACGATTCGCTGCTTCTCGGAGTGTTCCAAAACGTAAATCTCGCCAGATTATGCCAATAGCGATAATGGTATTTGTAAAAGCGGGAGCTTCATTCGGCGAATTGCAGGTTTCAGCTTAATCCGAACGTTCTCCAAGCGTGCCGCTCAAACACCGCCCAAATCCGTGTTTAAATACTGTAAAAAGTTCCGTCGATTTTGCGACTGTATCCGGGATTCGATTGGTCCATATGAGGACCCTCGATATTTAATTTCACGCTGCTCGGATGAATTCTCCGCGGTAAAGTTGGCCCGCTATGACACTTCGATTTGTCCGCCGATAAAGGTGCCCGAACTAGCGGTTTAAGTTTCTCGTCCGGATGACCGCTCACGTGCATCGGTCTATCTGGTTTAGGTGGTTCCGGTAATATCTAAAAATGTTCAAACATATCCCTTATTTTTTATTGAAATTTTATATTACTGAATATGATGCGCTTGTACATACATTCAAAGTATTATACCTTAATCTCGTTTCGCAAGACACGCCAAGTTTCTCTGCCGAGCGTTTCCGGCTGGATGGGCACGTACTTCTTCGAAACTAGAGTGTCCCGACTGTGAGCATAAACGCTGTTTAGTGCTAGATCGAGGGCGTCGCGCGGAACCTGTAAAAGCGGTTGCATATACATATAAATGATACAAAGTTTTACTTTCAATATTCGAATCAATACCTGCGGTCTGACGAGTCGACGATCCCTGCGAATGCTGTTTAGGGTGTGATGAGCGAAGAGACGCTCGTGAGCGCTCAGTTTGACATTCCAGTCTCTATCCGACGGCGAGACTTTATCTCCCAGCACGGGTCCGCGGGATATCCACGTGCCTTCCCGGGAGATATCCGGCACAGGATAAGGATTCCGAACGTAGAATGCCTGAGCCATTATATAGCGCGACCTATCCCAACACCGTGCTTGAAAACACAAAGGTATATGTACGCATCAATTTTCTAATCGCGACATGCTATAAATCTAGTGTCCTTGCGAGTTAAGATAAGTAAAGTCCTGTCAGAGTCATTTGACTAGTTCATAATCGAGAGAAGTATGCAAGAAAATGTAGAACTATCGACGATTCATATGTTTCACAGAGATTTCAATTAACAAATCAAATTTATATATACATTTCTAATTTTTCTCCAAAAAGTTTTATTTGCAATTGAAAACGAGAGGTTGAGAGAATCGGAACGTTATTATTTTAGCTCGAATTTATTTTTATATGTCTTATTCTCATATCGCGGTTTTAATATTGTTTTTCATTTAACATTTTTAATTTCATTACTTTTATATATTTTATATAGTATAGTTTTTCTAATTAATCGAAACGAAAGTGTTTGCTACGCTTTTATTCCCATACGAGCGACTGGTTCTTATACGCGGTAACACTCTCTCATTTCGTGTAAATCCACAGCAAACAATGCCAATCCGTTCGGGATTCAAGAGGCCACATCCGGTCTCGCAGTCTGCTTCTTCGGGATTAAGACGAGACACCCGCCGTAGAGAGCAACACTCGAGTCGACATGCGGCTCGCGTGGATTTCGAATCCTATACGTCCATAAACGAAGCCCGACCTTAACCCATACGAACGGCCTGCATCGCATCACTCTCCGCGGGTTGTCCACTTATCGTTTTCTTCCGCTCGTTCTCGCTTTCGCGGTGGTATTTGGATATTTCCTGGGGCTCAAAGTTTCCCCGGAGTCTTTCACACTTTCGCGCCGTGAAAGAACCTACTATGAAATTCGGCCGAGGCTTTTCACGAATAAATGCCATTCATAACGCCTTTCCTTTCGCGCTTGTTCGAATTCAGTCAGCCGATCGATGTCGCTTCCGGCAGAGATGAGCTTCATCCGAAGCAGGGATAGAAATGCAAGCAGACTATTTGAATCTAATAAGTTCAAACCTGTATTTGTAGCAGTTTGAGATGTCCAAACTATTATATAATCTACAACAAAAAAATCTCGGAGAAAAAATGACATCGAAATTAATCTGATTGTGAGAATTAAAATGATTTTCCATTTTTTTATACACGCATAATCTTGTTGCAACGCGATGCGTTGTAATTGTCATTATTTGCACGCCCGGTGTATCAGATCTTCGAGAAATTTCTCGAGTATAAGCCGAGAAATCGCGAATCGCGGTTGCACCGCATCCGGGCTCTTCCCGCATTTAACGTATTTTGCTCAGGAGGTGGTCGGCCACGGCCAACGCCGACGTCCAATATTAAACCCGCAGTAATTTATGTTAGCGCGAGCGTGCATAATGCTGTTTGTATAAAGCGCTACCGCCACGTGTCGACTCGTGCCGACGGCGTACGCGTATCACTCCCTCCTGCCTGTCCTTTAATTCCCGCTGTGCTGCGTAGGCGACGCGCAAAATCCCGGCCAGTACATACGCATGCCATTTTAAATGCATCCTTGTGTGCCTCGGATTCTGAGACGCATAAAGAGAAAATAATATTCCACTCGTTGATAGGGATTCTGGTGCTCTTACTGTAAACCATTATCAATCTTTCATTATGCTTCCATTATTTTTGCTTGTCAATTTGCGAGTTTTTAGAAAAGTTTTTCATTGAAGGTACTGCCACATAGAGACATAATCGCGCGTCACTCTCATACTTTTTTAGTAGACATCGAGTCGTATAATCCTGATATTATTAGATAAATGGATCTCGAACGTGACGAAAAAAAAAAAGCGGTGCTCCTTTTTTCTCGGCAGATGCCCGGTTTATTACGTAACGTAGATTCGCCTCTCGTGGATGATGGGAGGGAGCGAATCATCTTCCGCGTCATTGCTTGCTCGACCTCTCTCCTTCGGGGCGTCAGCCCGGGCTGTACGATGGGGAGACGACACGCGTAATCGCGTAATCGCGTAATCGTGGCGCGTGCTGAAGTTCGGGTTGCGGGAGCTTTGCGTGCGTCTACACTGGCGCACGTGCGACGTTGCACACCCTGAATCAACAGCGATCGCGAATCGCACAGATCTATTCGTGAACGTCAAACGGACGCGTCCGTCCGTCCGCTCTCGTCCGCGCGGGCCCGCGCGGCAGCGCGTTTTACGAGATAATCGGCGCAACGACCTGAACCGGATTACCGTCGACTATCATAAGCGCATCAAGTGTGCTCCGACCGAAATGACGCTAATTAAGCAAGATACGTGATCGCGGTAATGACCGTAATTTTACGTATCTTCTGGAAGTGCGGATTAACTAATTAACTTTCGTTAATTTACGATATTGTGATGTTACTGCAATCACATATTCTTTGGCTGACAAAAAAAAAATGAAATAATTTTAGAAATTGATTTTTGCAATGTTTTATATAAAAGTATGTACAAAAAAGAAATTTTATAATACATACAAATGCAATTTCTAATTAAAACAAAATTTAATTTACTGCATTTTGTTAGCGTGTTTAATTAATAATTATGTGAAATATTTATTCTCAGAGAGATATAATTTCTTAAATTGCGCTTTTGTTTATTTTATTTAAGTTTCATATTACTTAAAATTACTTGCATAATCAATAAATGAAAAATATGAAGAACAAAGTCTGTCCTTTTACTTTTTCAACTTCACCGTGTTTACTTTCGCACTGTGCAGCAATGCGGCGTATTCCGCAGAAATGACCGAGTTCCTACGACTGCCCCGCGATTCCGCTTCCCTTTAAATCCTAATCCGGTAATATTCTCGGGCCGATATACCGGCATCGGTAATGGAATCGCGCATTCAAATGGACATCGTTTCCCACCGAACGGCGGTGGCCGGCAGGAGGCAGGTCGCGGCGAGGGACAATGCCAGGGGATGATATTGCCAATATTTGGCTTGATTCTGGTGCGAATGTGCTCGGCTGTGTGCCGAGGGGTGCGCCCGCTCTCTCGCACCCCCTTGAAGCTGGGGGTTGGGTGTAGGGCGCGTCGGTGTACGTTAGACGCGCGAGCCGATTACCATTTGAATGCCCCTACCGGCGGTCAGCCTTTGTGAGCCCTCGTGACACTGACCGCACCTACCTATCTATCTAAGGGAAAGAGATCCACCTAACCCCTCCCCCCTTTCTCCCCTAGTCACCCCCCTTTTTGTCGACGACCGTCTGTTCCACGATGATGCTGTGCGCCGAGGAAGAGTAGTCGTCGAGATTTGTCAACATCTCTTGCTCCCACTTAATTTTTTTCCACGGTCATTCCGGCTTGGTTGTCGACCGGTGTCGATCCGTTCGAAAGATCGATCGAATTGGGCGGAGGAAAAAAAAAAAGTGATCGAATTGGTCGAACTGGTGGTGCGAGCAGTTCACTCCTGAGAAGGTGGACACTTCTAATCGATTGAGTCCAAGGGGCGTTCCGACGCCCGGCGCGCTTCCCTTTGTTTTCTCGCGATCTGACATATTTGTCGTTTCGCCTGGCATTGTGTCCAAACGGCGACATATGATGAGGACGACGAAAACTGGGAAAGTCTGGTTTGTTGGGAAACATCCGAACCGATTCAAACAACACTCCCCTGCATCACCAGCGTGCATTCGACATCCAGAATAACAGTTTTCAGTGCCGTCGGAAGTCATAAACTAAATCTTTGGTTTTTACATATGTATATTAAGCCTGTAGGTTTGAATTTTATACAACATCGGTTACATATCTTGTAAACTTGTAATAATTTTAAATACTTATAAATATCTTGTTTAGCATATATAAATATAATTATGGATAGTTTATTTATATTAATTTTAAAGCGTGCATTTTCTTTTAAATTCTAACAATAAGCAGAAAAATCTTTATTCTACTTATTTCTACTTCCTGAAAATATATACATAACTTCCTTTTTTTTAAAAAGGGAATATCAATTACAAAAAAGGAATATTAAGAGAAATGATTGAAATACATGATAGTAAGAAATTAGATCACAGCGAAAGTAGAGTTTCCATTTACGATTTTCATAAATAAGTCAGAGCTAGTTTCCACGGTGCGGTCCGCTTACCCTCCGTGTAGAATAATGTCTTACACCCTGCGTGACCGATGCGACGAAACGAATAGGGCGGATGAGGCGTCGGTGCGACAGGTGGCCCGTGAAATCAGTGCACGAGCGCGTCGTTTTCCACGACCCTCGCTCGATGCGCTTCATTAGGAAATTAAGTGCATAATAATTAGAGTCGGGGTGCCGATAGGTCACGTTAAACGTTCTGTCTTACGATCTATCACATCGCGTGGAAAACTTATTTTTCATACGCGTTTAGTATAATTATCAAGTGAAATATTGCATCCATTTTTGCGATTTATTTTAAAAAATTGAATCACAAACAAAAATTAGATTGTGAACAATTGTAATTTACAATAATAAGTGAAAATAGACTGACATGTGTGAATAACGTAAATAAATGAAAAGAGTCTTCAGAGCTGAATTAAATTATCAATTTAATTTGAGATATTATTATTCCAGCTTTAGCTTCAGTTTAAGACCGTGTTTCAACATCGATAAATAATCATGCGCAGTTTGCAGAACTGTAAAATACATATATATATAAATTCACATAAAAGTATTATTAAGGATAATACAAAGATCCAGCTCTGACCAATAAGTCTCTTTACGCTTATTTTTAATTGTGTTAATTGTAATTTATGTTTGTAAACATAAATATATACTAGTAATTGACATTATACAGGGTGTCCCCGGGTTAAACCGCCAAACTTAAAATATAAATTTAGGACCTGAAAACGAACAAAAATTTTCCTCTGAACGTATGCTCGCTAATGCTTCTTTCAAGAGATATTTACTTATGAAGTTACAGAACTGTATGAATAAATAATGTCGAAACAAGGTGTATCCTCTTTATTGCATTACAATAATCAAAATTAGTTATTACATTAAATGTTTTGTTCAAAATGATGGCCTCCAGTCCGGAGGACAAGCATTGCAGCTTTCAATGACAGAACGAGTGGCTGACTGACATTGTGCGTCCGTAATTTCTTCGCACGCTTGCACTTTCGAACTTCAAAACAAAAACAAAAGATATTTCAATTATTCATTCATACAGTTCTGTATCGTCATAAGTAAATATCTCTTGAAAGAAGCATTAGCGAGCATACGTCCAGAGAAAAATTTTTTTTTGTTTTCAGGTCCTGAATTTATATTTTAAGTTTGGCGGTTTAACCCGGGAACAACCTGTATATACATATACACATACATTTTACGATACAGATACTTATTAGTTGAAAAAAATAATAATCTTGCTTTTATATGAATTGAATTTTTTATTAGTTGAGCAGTATTATTGCTAAAGAAAAAGCTCGATTCCGCATTCATCAAAGAGTCCGTGCGTGAAATATTTTTCGGTAAGTGTGGAACATTCCGTATACAATGCTCGTGCACAATTTGCATACCGATGATCGAGGGGGGGTGCTCGCGCGGTTTCGTGCGTCGCGCGGGCGGGCTCGCCGGTGTATTTTAGCATTTCACGTTTGTTTCCATTTAAATGGTAATCGGGTTCATAATGTAATTGTATTCGCCGCGTAAGCCCGGGCTCACCGCAGCGCTACGTCCCGGCCATTGTTTGCATTGTTCTCCTCGCGGCGCGAACAATCCGCGCGCCGCGCTTGCCTTTCAGCCTCGCGTTTTGGCGAAATCTAAACCCCCTCGGCCTCCCCCTCCCCCACCCCTCTCGTCCGCCACTCGCGCTTGATATTTTGCCCCGATGCGATGCGAAAACAACGCGTATCTCGCCGACGAATGTCCATCGAATGCTTATTCGATCGGAAATATCCATATCGACGCAGAGAATTTTTAATCCGCCGCCGCTTCAAACATATGCGTAACGGAAAGCTCGATGCTCTCTAATTTTTAATCGCAACGATTACTGAATTATGTTCAGAGTGAAATAATATATCGCATTCAATAAATAGCTGCATAGCATATTCTCATATTTTATTTGTATAATAAAAAATATAAAAAGATATTTTTTTTGTATACAAATAATTACAAAAAATATATAGGAAATATTTCTGTAATTATCTTATCGGATACACGCTTCATTATAGATATCATTTAAATAATCAAAAGAATAAACCTCATTGCGTGATGTACGACGTTATATTTTCTGATGTTTTTTTTTCTCTCTCGGTGACGTGATTTTTTTTCACGTAAATTTATAGAGACGACGTAGATCATCGCGCAACGTTAACCGGCGTTACCTCGCATGGGGAACGAATCGTTAAACAGCTCACGGAGGACTCGCAGAATCCGTCGAGGTGAAACGCGGAGCGACGGCGGTTCGGGGTTTGAAGCGAGGTATGCGAAGGGGGTTGGGCGTTATTGTAACGCGAGGGATGTACCCGACAACGTAACGTATACGCGTATACATATACGCGCGTGCTCTCTCGCGCGGGTATACGTGTATACATACGTCAGAGTCGCGGTCGCCTTTCTCTCATACATATTCATCAAACGCTAATTAATCATCGCCTGGCACACCCACGGCGCGGCGAGCCACCCCCTTGGCAGCCCACGAAGCTGGGGGGGAAAAAAAAAAATACGAGCGTTGTCACGCAGGCACCTCCATATATTACGAGCTACATCCAGATGTCGAAGTCGTCACTGTGCAGCGACATTTTTGCGTGTGGCTGCGCCGCGGGGAAATATTAAACTCGGCAACAAAAGATGTTTGCACTTTCTCCTGAAGTGCATTAAAAGCGCTTACGGGGCAAAGGGAATGTCTAAGTGGTATAAGAGCTCGATACCGAAACTTGATACCGAAGCTGAAATACCAATGTCAGAAAGGATTTTATCAAGCTTCCGCAAAGTCTAGCGAACAAATGATAATTAAAATGCCTTCCAATCTTTAATCGATACTTGAAGTATAAATGATGTAAAACAAACTGCCATTGTCACAGAGCGAAACAAAAGAAGTTGCATTTAAAGACCCGTCATAAATTTTACGGACGTTATCTGGCGCGAGAGGAGTTGAACGGTGGCGAGATATTATTATCGATATACGGCGAGAAACAATATCGAAATACATCCACGAGCACTTCGCCGCCCGCAGCCCATAAATACCGCCGCACCGGGCGATCAATCTAAATTGTAATTTTGTAATCCCATTAAGCAGGCGGCCACCTTCGCACGCACTTGCGGGGTTCTTCCGTCGGCCGGCCCTTTTCACGCAGACCGGGCCGCGTATAATTAGGTGTCGTTTATTTTACATCTGAAGGCGCCGCGCGCCCCGTTGGGGTGACATCGCCACCACCAAGGATATATATCGTATGTATGTACATATATGCACGAGTCCCTGCACGTATGTATACATATATATATGTAGCCGCGCGATGTGGCAGTGGCTCATAGAACGCTCGACTGCTAATGTGACGCGATCATCGCCAACCCAGCTATCGTCCATTGATATTATACGCGCCGTGGGGATGCCCGGACCCTTCCTCGCCCTTTCGGTATTTCCTGCCAGCCCTGCCTTCGCCCGTAGCACCCCTCCTCGGCCCGTCCTACGTAGAATAGCACCGCAATTTTCTACGTCACTGTTCGTACATTACGCGATCTCTCGCCCGCGAGATGATGATACGGTCCGATGCTTCATTGACTTATTGATATCGAGGGGATATATCGCAGTTTTATTCTCATTATTGAGAGTAGCAGTTTTAGATGTTATTCCAAGAAAATATACGTTACTATATACGTATATATGTATGGCTAAAATAAAAAAAAAACAATTAAATTCAAGATTGGAAGCAATCTTGAATTTAATTTATCGATTACTATCATTGGACTTCCATGTCTCTTCATAAAAATGTTTTTTTGAGAATCGAATAAATTATATGCCATAATTTCATGTTATCTTGCGATTGTTATAAACATTTGAAATAATTACTAAGGTAATTATTACTTAGAAAATGTATTTCTTTGCAATTAGTAATAACGTCGACAGATACTTTTGAATGCTAATATTTGTAACACATAACCCGTTATACAGAACGTCTTTTGTACAAATGCGTGAAGAATTTGCGAACGCAAAGAGAGAAATATATATATGAGACAAGCTCCCATGATTTCGCGCGATGAAAATGCCATTTTTTCCCCTCGCTGACACTTGAAATTTCAAGATTTCGGGAAACCGACGCGTTTGCTGTTTGCTGAAAAACGTGTCGGCGTGTTTTGATTGTCGCCATCAAATCGCAACGGAGCGGCAGACTGCGAACTGACAAATGAGCACGGGGACGCGACGCACGGCAGACATATGGGCTTCATAAAAAAAAAAGAGAGATAGGTGGCCTGCAGTCGATCCGAAATTAATGGAGACCAAACACCGCACATTCTGTGTCGCCGTCGCCGTCCCCGCTGTGTGTACACATCGGCAATCGCTATTGTGCTTCTGTTATAATGTGTGTACACACCCCCTTTAGCACAATAGAATGATCTACGACCGCTGCAAGTACGAATCGGCAAGTCGGTCTCGCGCTCTCCTACGATTTTTTGCCGTTTTCATTCTACTCTCATTATTTAGATTTTTGACGCAGCGCTTTTCAATTCTTTGTTAAGAGATATTCTGTTAAACCTTAAATTCATTAATCCAAGACTAGAAAACGTCTAATTTGAATACACAAGTCCCGACTTTTACAAATTTTTACATAGTTCGCAATAAGTTCTTTGTAGTATTTTAAGATGCTTATTAATTCGCATCAAATTATTCAGAATTGAAGATCAATTGTGATCTCACTCTTCTAGCTTCAGCTAATGATTGCGTTGCAAGTCCGACATTGATTTGGCGCGCAGTTTAAATGGATGAATAGTGAATTTAAATATTCATATAGAATTATTACTAAACACCAAAATCTAGCCACGACGTGGAAGAAATTTTTAAATTTATTTTTGATTTTTACCAAGTTCTTTTTTGGTATTTATTTTTCTTTGTATAAAAATACGAGTATATTATCATATAATTGAGAAAATTCTAAAAAATGTATTCAATAAAATGTGTATTATGTCAGCAGCAGGAACAAATATGTACAATAAATACTTCTATTTCTAATTAAACATTTTAAAAAGATAAATACAGATATATGTAAATCATTTACTTGGACGAAAGAAATTAAAGAAATTATGAATATATGTATATCAACAATAAAAAGTATAGTATGCTTATAATACAAATAAAGTTGAGATCGCCTTCTATGATCTCAACTGGAGCTTGGTGCCTAATAAATTTTATATAAATTTTTAAATTCATTGTTCAGCTATTTAAACTGCACGTCGAATAAATTTCGGACTTGCAACGCAATCATTAGCTAAAGTTGGAATAGTGAGACCACGATTGATCTTCATTTCTTAATAATTCAATGCTTATAAGCATCTTAAAATACTGCGAAGAACTTATTGCGAACATATAAGACTATATCTATACATATAATAATTATATATGTATACACATTTGCATGGCTAAATAATTGTTCCTATCTTATGCAAAGAATGTATATTCCAGCTCACCCGTATTATTCGTACGAAGCATTGTATACACACATACGCACACTTCGATGTGTAAGTGAAGATTTTCCTGCAGAAAACGAGAAAATTTTGCACTTTACTCGTGGAATACGCTCGGAGGGGCAAATTTTCGCGTTACGCGTAGAATCGTGTAATTCGGCTGCGTCTAAGCGTGCAAATAATAAAATTGGATTTTGCCATCCCCGCCTTGGCGCATACGTGGCGCGTGACTCGGGAGGGTAGGTTTTCGGAAGGTGGACAGGGGCACGGCGGGGTCCGAAGGGGCCGGGTGAGCTGGCAAGATCAAAGACGCCCCGCAGCAATTCCGTACCTTCTACGTGACATATTACGTGTAAATTGACGAGGACAGGCACGAGTGGCGCGGCACCTAGCGAACTTTGATCATTTCACCTGTGGGACTTGTACGCCCGCGGCCCGCGGCAGTCGCGATAAGGAATACGATCGTTCCCGATAAGCTTTTGGCTCTGCCATACTTATAACCATTAGAGTTGGGAATGTTACCTTAAAAAAGTAACGCATTATTATTATTGTGATGTATTATATATAAAAAGTAACTCGTTACTGATTTTCAAAAATAACGCGTTACCGTTACTTGAAAAATAACGATTCTTTATTTTTTCATTACCTTTTTGTAATATTAAAATAAATTTAATTAGATTTTAAATTTATATTATTTGAATTATTATTAAATATTATAACAAATATTAAAACCTGAACTCTCTAAATTAATCTGTATATAGAACAAGTTTTTCTTCATATTTATAAAAAGTTAAATTAAATTTATTGTTTTTGAACATTAATGTTATTATTAAGTGCATTTAAATATTCACTGCTATAGTACTGAAAATCTCTATAAGTATATGCAACGTGAATTATAGATTTTCAATACTGGTGATCATCATCGGAATACTGTTATTAAATTTCTTTGTTTAGCTTCACATAGTTTTACACATCTTCATACATATACATATACAACAAATACATACAAGAAAAAGCATATATGTATAATATTAATATTATTTTTATATTTTAATTATATATCTTTAAAAATTAATTTTTATTAGAGAAATATAATTCTTGCTTATTATAAAAATTTTCCATCAGTTTTTTAAAATACATTCGTTATTTCATTTTCTTTTAATTAAGTAAAGTAAAAAATTTATGAATGATATGTTAAAAATTCCGATGACAAATATGCTTTTGTTACTTAATGATAATTTTATTACAGTAATGAAATTCCCCCAGTACAAGAACGTTGATTATTTATGTTTTGCCCCCCCCCCCTCCCCAAAAAAAACCGAATCATTGAGCTAGTGGAAAAAAATATTATAAATTTTACCTTTGCAAGCAAAAAGATGATTTTTGACGTTCGTTTGCCGTTGATTTATTCTACACGAGACACTCTGAAAATACTCGAAAGAACAGTTTCCTTGGTAACGAGCGGAAACGTTTACGGACGCAGAATTATGTCGATATTACTTTGACAAAGAGCCTTGAAATACACTTTCCACACTCCATCTTTTCGCCACTTTCATGACTCGGGTATCTCTCTGCAGTGGATAAAATCCAGAACCCGGATTCAACTTACCTATCTGACAAGAATATACTTGAAGTACCCGCGGTACATTCGAAGCTCATACTCAATCGGTAATTTTGAAAGTGTCGGATATATCTGATCATGAAACATAGTCTCGTATGTCGGCAAGATATTATTACAAATATTAGTTACATTCTAAACGAACCTTTCGAAGAAAATTTTAATAAAAAGCTATAATTTGCGTTACGCATGCTATAGCTTTTTAAAATTTTCCTCGTAAGCAACGTTTTGGAATGTAGCTTTAGAGTTGGTAGATAAGTTACATACATATTTAATTGCGTGTTTCAAAGTCGATTCTAGATGTAATAAGATGATATTGACATGACCAACTGTTGGTACGATACAACGCATTGTATGTGTATTGTATAAAGAAGTAAATTTAATATTTTATACTTTTGATGAAAATTATTAAAGATTATTTAACAGAAAGAGTATGTAATTATTAACAGAAAAAAGGATATATAAAAAATAAAAAAATTATTTAAATTAAAAAATATTGATTTCAAATATGAAATTGCTGAGATAAAAAATTACAAAGTATTTAATTGATAAAGCTGTATTTTAATACTCAATTGAAACAATTGGACATTACAGAATTCCTAAGATTTCCTATTTTTATGTTACTTTTCTTGTTGTAATACGTGTCACATTTTATTTAAATTTATTTAAAAAGAAAGAGAAGTTAATATTTTTATAAATTTTTTAATTTAATAAAATAATTTATATTTTTAATCATTTATTATTAAAAATATGTGTGATTAAGTAAAATTTGTATACGATTTCAACTTTATCGGCTTCGCATTCTTGATACAAATCGTTTCAAAGCAGCCTTGTATGATGGCGGTATATCTGTGTACAGGATATTTTTATTTTCATTATCATTTCCAATAGTACATACAGAATATGTTAAATCATTTTTTATTAAACATTATGTTATATTACAGCAAGAAATTAAAAATTAGTAGAACATATATTATTGTTTTATTTAAAATTATTCTTTTTAAATAAATATGAATATAAATTTTATATTTAGTTGCAATATATTTGTAATTATTTCAGAGAGATTTTACTTTTCATGATATCTACATATAATTGTTTTTCTTTTTATGTTTCAGCCTTTCGAATGGCTCGGGAAGACTTTTTTTGACGATTTATCAATTTGGTGAGTCCTATCTATATCTTCAGCTGAGATATTAATTAATGTATAGATTATTTAGAAATATTTACGATGTCATAAAAGTGTTTTTATTTATGATGTTTCTGAAATTATATTCAGCTATAAATCTACTTACGTCGAATTTAATATTTTGTATTAAAATTTAAATATAAAGTAAGTATGAAATAAGAAATTATACAAGTATACAAATGCTCAGTGATGAATCTTCTGTATATACACACATATATACACAGTAATATCTTCTATATATACTTATTGAATATATCTTTTTAATCATATCCAGTTTATAAAGATTAGCGTTAATTATATTTGACGCGTGATCTGGGTCGTATGAATCGAAAACTCGCTGTAATCATCCCCAAGTGGAGCTGGCTGGCCCACGTATCGGGTGATTTACGGCACATCGAGATAATCGGCCCACGAGAGCACGTCACATTTCGATAGTGTGCACGCAAAAAATATGTTGGCATGTTTCGGTCGGCCAGCGCATTATTAAATATCACGTTATTATTTTGCCCCCGCGGGGTCAACGGCGATAATGACGTAGTAGCGGTTTGTGGGGTCACGTGTACGGGGGTAAGGCACTACGACGGCAGGTCCTATTGGTCGACGCTACCATCGTACCACCCATAAACGTTATTCTCGTACGCCACGATAGCAATTGTGTATTTTCACGCGGGGCAACTAACCGATGTTTGTCAGCGGAGAACGCGCTGATAACGATAACGAGGCGCCCCGTCACACTTATCCGCTTTCCTTGTCGTCGTCATCATTGTCGATCGTCGAAACAATACAAACGTATCAATGTTTCTGAATTATTTATTCAAGTTAAAAATAAAAATATTCTGATGAAAAAATAGTATAATTTTTCTTTTCTTTTAAGAAATTTCTTTTTTCAAGTTTTTAATAAAATCAGAATTAAAGAGATTTTATTTGATCTTTTAAATGTTAAAAATGTTATACTTATTTCATAATATTGTTTCGGGGATACTTTAGATAAACTTCTTTAAATCTATTTGTATATAAGTATCTAATTAAAAAAAATCGATTATCGATTATTAATCGAATGTGGATTATTCAAATAGTGATAGCTTTTTTAATATTTAGATAATTTAATTAATCAACGTTCACTTAATATTGTACGTGGTTATACTGTATATTGAAATATATTCAAGATTTAACGAGACAATTATCGTCACGGCTAATCTTGATGATTATTTAATCGCAAAATATCTCGTGATAATTACATCGCGTTAATTTAAGAAGATTTTATGGAAGTCCCGGAGATACTGTGATCTAAATATAAAATTTTCGATAATTCAAATGTATTTTATCGCGTTTCGAAGGTCGTAATGGAATCGATGGAGTACCACGTATGCTTTCGATAATTCGAAGACACATAAAATCATCTGCCGATTTATCGACGGCTTCTTCGTTTCTTCACATTATACGTCAATCGAATCGGGCGATATCAAGTCGAACGATTCATGACAATTTTGTTAGATTGCGAATTTATACCAAGGAACACCATCTCGCTTCTCATTGAGACTTTAAAAACCATTTTACTTATCTTGAAATTAATGTCGCTCAGACTTACATTATATCGACTGTTGGGCTTTATTAATTTTGATGAATAGTTCGTCATTATGAAGCTTGTATTTTTTCTATCAAAATCATAAGCTCTATATAAAAATAATGTAAAGAAAAAAATTGCATCTTCTTCTTCTTTTTTTTCTGTTAGTAACTGAGTTTAATATTATTTATTATAGATAGGCCTAATTCTTCTAACAATAAGTTGACGCATTACTGAAATTTCTATAGTTTTTTATAACTATACAAGTACATATAATAGTTTATATAGTAGCCTTATCTTATTTATTAGATATCACAGACGCGCGCTTCGCTATTCTAACAACGCTTAAATGCATACAATTACATTGTATTACACTATTAACCCCTCGATACGCACAACTGTCAAAATATACGATGACAGATGAGACAGCCGCTCACGGAGTAAGTGCAGCGAGACAACCAATCAGTATCGCGAAAAAGCGAGAATAATAAGCTTCAATATATGCAAATAATCGACTTTATTCGCCTTTTTTAAGAGTGGAGTAATTGATTTTATATGCCTTTTTGAAGAATGAACTTATTAGAGAATTAAGGAATGAGTATTCAAGAATGTGTCCTGTTCTAATGAAATGAAAAAAGACTTATATAAATTAAATATTTTTTGTTAGTATTATATTTCTATAACATGTATAGAAATATTTTTTTTATGTGCCTATCTCATATTAATATAATGTCCAACACCGTTCACTTAAAATGTCAAAATTTAACTATGATAAATGAGAATCAAATATACTAGCAAACAGAGAGATAATAGAAATAATGAAGAGCGCGCATATTTGAATGTATGTTATTTAAGGGGGATCTCGTGACCTTTCAACGAAAAACATAATATTCATCGCGTAGAGCAAACGAGAAAGCATTTGATGATAATAATGATACCATGTGGACCGCGTTGCGATCAAAACATGTTTTTGTACATCACAGAACATTTTGTCACTAAAATCCAACCTCTCGCTACTTTTTTTATGCAAAAGAGATCAATACTTCTCTTGCGTAGACTAACCCTAAAATTTACATTGACAGAATTACAGCTACTCCCAAATACGTCAGCAAATTCTTTAAATCTGACAATGAGGTATAAAATGATGCGAGATGTATTATGTTACAGCGCCATAATTTCTCTAGATTCAAGCATAAAAATTTATCTTATATTAACTCATGGCATCCATTTATTTTCACGTCAAAGAGAAAAAGTCTCTGATTGATTAATAGGACGAATTCTCTCTCTCTCTCTCTCGCTTCTACTATTATTTCAAATAAATTTTAACAAAAATTCGCGAAGAATATTTTTTATCATTTCGCTTTATTTTATTTTATTTATTATTGAGACCCGGAATAAACAAACAAAGAGAGAGAGAGAGAGAGAGAGAGAGAGAGAGAGAGAGAGAGAGAATTCGCAATTTTAAATACCAATTCTACACACACAAGCGACGGATGATTCACGGGAAATATGAGCTATCGAGAGGCTGTGTGTTGGTCGTTTCTCTTGTCACTGGGGTTCAACGTTCACTCCGCGCAAGGACGTGACTGCCGCCGACGATGACGGCGACATCGGTGGAGATACGCGAAAAAAAGTCGGAACGTGAAAACACTGGTATTTTCTGTCGGAACGAGCGAGCCTAATGAGCCGCCTAACACGCGGAAAAATGATAACACCGGGTCCTTGACAGTTGGCACTTAAACGAGCGCCGATAAGCGCACGATGCCGACGCCGCTTTCCGGTATCAAAGCGATCTTAACCCTGAGACGCATAAGCGAGCAAACACGCCGCGTATGCAATTTTCGAAAATTGCAAGAAACAGGAAGAAGCTCTTTTTTTAAGTCATAATCGCGAGATAGCGTAATCTTTGCCGTCACGTGAAATATTTTAAACACGCCTCATTTCGCGTGATAATTCGTCATATGACGAAGTTTCAGTTAAGCGCTCTCTTAAATGCCACTGTGTTAGAGCTAATTTTACGCGTTTAAAGTACTTTAAACCGAATCTTATCAAGCGCACGTGCCTAACTGGTATACGTGCAGTCATCTCTATAATTTTTCATATTTCGGCATCCCTTTCGTCATTTGAAAAATTGCAAGTTTCCAAAGTGATATTTTCTCGTACACTCTAATAAGCGCCGCATAAAGATTTAGTGTTGATTACAACTGACAAAGATACTTGAATTCTTTCGCATATAAATAACGGTCGGACAGGTTGAGGTTCAAATTTTTAATTGACCAGCTCGAAGGCCTCGATATCCGCTCCAAATCGTCGAGAGTTAACATTTTGGCCATCGTGAACTTCGCACCCAACGACGACGACGACGGTGTACGCGCTCATAACGCACCGGCATCGGCTCCGTGCGCACTTATTCCGCTCGAGTGACGATTCGACTCGGTAATGATTGTGCGCAGCGATTACGCAACGGGGGTAGAGAGACTCGAGGGCCCGCGCACGATCGTTGAGTAAGAGACGAGGTGAAGGTGAGCGGTGAAGCCGAGAGTAGTAGTAGCAGCAGCAGCGCGGCGCGGCCGCCGCGCGCTGGCCGGGCACACGCGGGGAGGGTAAACTGCAGCTGATCGCTCGCCTCTACTACGGGCGGGAGAATACTTAGGATCAACGACCGGAACCGCATCGTGATCTCGCGAAGCGGGGCAGAAGGCAGAATTTCCCTTTCATCGCGAAGCGCCCGGCTCTCGTGTGCTCGCTCTCGCGTAAGCCGCGGTTTGTTAGATAATGCGCGCGCTACTTACCTATACACGACTAGCAGTTACATGCATTTACGGCATTTACGCTTTGCTCCAGTTCGCGACGACGAGGATCAGGTGATACTCGGTTTTTTTTTTTTCAAATAAAATCTGAGCGGACGAGTGACGAAAAGTAAGATGCGTATGAGGCTAGACGATGATGACGCAATGAAGTAATCTTATTACATCGTCTGTAATCATATCTATTTTTGATTTCTACTTTTTACACGTTTTATAAGTACATACATTAGAATTCTAATTTGTCAATATTGCAAATTACTAGATTAAGACTGGAACTTTATTTCTTTCACTATAGGAATTATATTTCTTGTAAAAATTATTCCAAACAAAAGCAAGGAAAAGAAATTTCTAGTGGGTCGTAAAGTAAGATAGGGATGAAATAATAATAACAACAGAAAAAGATATACAATCGGATAGGTACGTTTATGTATTCACAATTATATTTAAACGTCAAGGACAATCGAAGTGACGATGACGCGAAGTGGCTGCGGCCGATTAGCGGTAGCCACATCAGGGAATACCTCGGGATTTATGTCGAAATCCTGGCCAGTGCTGACTCGTCACACTGGATTCGCTCACGAACGTGCGCCTACACTGCACCGGGGGGGAAGCACGTGGGCACGCGGAGTGGGTCTTAATAAAAGTAGGCGTGCTAGCATGCACGTAGGGGGTTTTACGAGGAAACGGCAAGAACCGTAACCCACTTCGATCGAAGCAAAGTGGACGCGAGCGATTCGAATGAAGGAGGGTAAGTGAAGGAGGAAAGGGGGTCTCGGTTCTCTGGAATTTGTATGGTCATCGTTTACGTGGACGAACATTCTCGGAATAATTACATCGGGCATACGGAACGGTTAAAATCTGCCAACTTTCCATTTCAATGTGAATCCAAGGCTTCCGAGGAATTCGATTGACCTACATCTCTCCGATTGACGCGTATGAAAAAATTGTTTGCGACAAGATTCGTAAAAATTAATAAACGTCATTTTAAAAAGCAATATTACTTAGAAGTTAAAGAAAAATGAATAATAATAAATCAATAAAATTCAATTTATTAATTTTGATGTTGTTATTGGCTGAAGAAAAAAAAATATGACATGGTTTATCTTCATTTTTTTAAGTTAAAATATCTCTAATTTATTTGGTAAATTAATTTTGTTCTGCTATAAGTGAATCTTATATCTTGGATATTTCTTTTTCACAAGTTGAAGAGTCTCGATAAGGAACGCATTTAAGAGGAAGTTTACAATATTAATCATCACGTGAATAAACGGTGTTCGCATGTTTATAAACTTGCACAAATGCCACAGTTGGTTCGCTCTAATATTCATCGGTTTCTATCCGAAAATTTCTGGAATTTATTGGTCGTCGCTCGCGCATAATCACCGGATGGATTCGCTATCGATGCCTTGGGTCAAGGCGTAACGTGAAGATACAAGTGCAGACGTGAAAAAAGCGCGCGATATAAGAGAATAGTGAAGAGTAGACGATTAATTGTGTTCAGGCTGAAAGTTATCGTGCACCGCGGATAAGGGTTATCGAATGTATGAGACTATCATTTCATTTTTTATCCACAAAATACCGTTGCATCTCTGTGACTGTTTTTCCTTATGCAAATTGAACGACGTTACATACTTCTGAGATATTAACTTGCACTTAATTATATATGCTACAATTACGTATTATTATTAATTTAAGCTTAATTTGTTATGCATATATAATTTATTATATAAAGATTTTTTTATTACTTCTTATTTAAATAAAAGAATAATTGCTTGCAATATTTGAATCTGTTATATTAATATTAAAAAAATAGTAATGTGATCGACTAATAAGATTTAAAATTAATCTTACCATTATATTAAATTATACTACACGTATAAGGAATAACGGAGGGAAAATCGAGAAAGTAATTTAACAAACTGTCAGGGATTGATATCTATCTTTATTTTCGCGTGTGTTACAGTTATGATATAGATTAGTGTCGCGTGCGGCATGCTGCATCACAGATAATATATCCTGACGCACATGCATTTTTTAACGGAAATCTCGTAAACGATATTGTCGAAGTGTTATTGCATTGTGTTATTGTATAATAATGCGCGGAATAAATTAAACTGACATCACAGATTATCGCAATGCCGGGAAAATATAGTGCATCAGAATAACAGCAGAGAAACGTCAAGTTATTGTCATCAGTATATCACGTCGACTAGAGAAAATAAAAGAACATGAGTTTTGAATGTGTAAAAAAATGGAACACATACATGAGAAATGATAGGAATGGAATTTGAGTAGTATATAACTATTTAAATCGCGCTAAGTATTTCTTTCAACTTTTACGTGAAAAGATTTTGCTGGAAGCAAAAGTGCAATTTAGAAAGTTTAAAAATTTTACTGGATTATACAGATTTGAATAACTATAAAAAATAATGAATATTGCTGACATTGCTGTAAAATGTTTTGATATTCTAGCAACCAATTTGAATTTCCAACAAAATTATTTAATTCAGATCTGTATATCCAGCAAAATCATTTTTTTCGTGTAAACACGCCATAATTTTTTGTTTCCTGTTTAGATTAGAAAAAAAATTAGTATATGTTATTGCTTCAAATGCTTCAATACTATTGACTTGATATTTCATCATGTAAATGTTAATAACATTTCGCGTAAGAAATTCTGGGATGCGATATATGTGTTTTTTTTCTTCATCGGTCTTTATTTCCAAATCCACTGCGACAACAGGCGAGTAACTAGGTATCAAAATTTCATCATCGAGCATCGAATATGCGGGACATTTAATGTCGATAATTCTGCAGTACGTTGCGTGATCTCGATGGAAGACAGAGGCGACGAGTCTTTATCGGTCGTTAGGGGACCCCGGGGCGGTGCGGGGTGCGCTCGCTCACAGAGGCAACGGGCGAAGTGGAAAACAGCAATAACAAGCGATCCACGCGGACCCCCTGCGACGCCTATCGCTCATTTCCATTGCGTCAGTCGTTTCCAGTAATAACGCGACCCCCCGTGGGTTATCGTTCCGTATTTTTGCTCCTTTTCGCTTTCTTCGGCGTTCTTAATCGCGCGAGAGATATCTCCCTACCTCGCCTCATCACCTCATTGCCTCGTCGCTGCGGTCGTCAGCGATAACTCGCGTGATAAAACCGCCAGCGACGAGAAGTCGCTCAACGACGAAGGCGAAGGCGGCGCTGTATTGCGTTGCGGGATTCCGCGGGCTGCCCTCCTTCCGCTCTCCCCAGTCTCCCCCGCTTCGCGGATCAATCTTCGTTCCTAGCTGCGCCCGGCGTGGCGACATCCCTTCGCACATGCCGTCAGTTGCGCGCATCGATGTCCCTGGAAAGTATTCCTTGGGTTGCGTCAGCCGCTCCTGCCTCAGATCCGGGAGACAGTTCAAACTGGCGTAACGAGAAGAGATTTTGTAACGAAATAATGTAGGGCCTATTGAAAATTCTTTGCCAAAAGATCCTTTGCCTTCTATCAAAAAAAGGTCATCAAAATTGACTCAGATTTTTTCATCGTGCCCAAGAAAAATTATCGTACTTTCCCAAAAAGCGAAGATCATCAAAATTTAAAGCACTCAGGTGGAGATTTTTTTCGTGTTCCGGGCGAAAACCAGAGAGGTGGCAATCCGTGTCCAATCAATGTTTTCTGAAATATTGTATTTTTCCTACGAGAAGTGGTAGATAGTATTATGAATTATTTAATCTAATTTACCATACACAACGTACAGAGCGCGATTTATCATTATGTCGTATTTCACTTGTCCGCTTTGAATCGGCATGACTCATTTATAGAACATCCTCGGTATATGCGATGCAGAAAATGAAAGAAATCTGATGCAACTCTTAAAATATTTCGTTTGCACATGCATAGGTTTCGACTGACTGTGTAACTTTAAAAATCATCGCGAATAAGCTTCTTAATTGTATAAAATTTACGTAAATATCATAGGTAGGTTTTATAATAAAACATGTTCGTATTTTAATCAGTCCCTTAGATGTTTACATACATATATTTGACGAAACTCATACATGAGTCATTTATAACAAGAAGATGACATGCTGGTTTACTTTGTGATAATCTTAATCGTTTACGACGAAGAACTGCTCTCTATCATGTCACGAGATATTAAATAATTTGGCTGATAAAGTAGCATTTTTAATGTAGGCAATGATCCATTCAACGCGCGTGGATACAGTTCCATAACGAATTGATTGCGACAGCGGTTATCCGTTACAAATAATCATGGAAAATAACTGTGTCGGAAACATTTCAATGGTCTCAGATTTCTTTTTGTAGGAAATGATCATTACAATAAATATATTTAAAAAGGGGGACGAATTTGCGCCGTACGATAATTACACTTCAATTCGCAAGAAGTACACATATTGATTTTTCGCGGAATTTTTTAACCCTATCTGTCCAGATAAATTCGAACAAACACAACTTCGCAACTTCACGTAATTTTTAATTCTAAGGAGCGAAACAGAAGTATCGAATGGAACATTCCTGACCCTTGCCTCTAATAAGAGCGGCAGATTACGCCGCTTAAGAGACAATATAATTAGCAGATAAATTCCGTCCATCGGCAGACGCGACGTTCTTTGACCTTCCGACGATTCCATTCGTGAATCGTGTATAACATAAGCGTTGCGTGTTATAACTGTTATATCAATGTGTAAATTGTTCTATTACATCAGTTATCGATTCGTTTTATTCCAGACGAAAACAACTGTTACATGTTAATTTCCTTTGACATAGCGTGATCCGCAAATATTGATTGGGGAAAACATTTTCTGCTGTTCACGCAGTAAGTAGATAATGATTCTTACTTCTTACGTTCTTTGTAATGCTAACGAGACGGCATAAATCACACGTATATTATGTAACTGGATCAGTTTGTTATGTATGCAACCTAGTGACATGTGCTATGAATACTCTAATGCTATGCGTGACTTTACGTTACATTGTTATACCTGATAATCTAAATTTCACATTACTTTGTAGTAAATTCGTGAACTTAGTAGCATCATACGATTACCTACTTTACTTCAGAAAAATTCTTTTTTGCGATTCTTATATTTTTAATTTCATTTTTTTTTTTTTTTTTAAGATACAATTGTTAAATCATACATACATACGAGTACGTTTAATGCACGTTACATCCTTTTATCATCTATATGATTAAAACAGTGTAGTATATATATCGAGAAAAAAAGTTTATACGTTTAGCGTAGGTCTTTTCTCGCATTTATCTTTTTTGCACTTGATCGTGACAAGTCGATTTTTTCTCATTCTTTCTTCGTGGGATTACTCTCGTCTGATCGTTTTTCGTCAGCACCTCTCTGCGATCTTCGAGAGGGAAATCGCGAAACGGATGCAACGAGCACGAGCTCGGTCATTCGGTCACTCGTATAGTAGGTACATGCGGCTGCAGCGTACGCTAATATTAGCAGCGCAACATGGTAACCGCGCATCAAGCTTATTCCTGGCCTAGCAGCCAGCTGCTTGGCTAGCCAGAGTCAAGGTTACGGCATTACTAGCGACTTGTCGATGTTATAGTTGTAGATATCATGCACGCGGTCGCGTAAGCATCGATTGCATCGGGTTGCTCATTCTGGATATAAGAGTTCGAATGAGGCAATTCTCAATTAGTAGTAGCAGCCGTTCCAGTCAGACAGTATAGGCTACGACGGGCCTGTGAACTTAAGAAGTTTTACGCTGCACTAGTAAAAAGACGTATCTATTTACTTCTTATTTTTTGCATCGACCATATTTTATCTCCGTCATTATCAGAATTTTTTTTTTAAAGTTCAAGAGATAACGCGCCTATTAAAGAAGTGAAGCGTATAGCTATGAAGTTTGGATCTTACGCGTACATTTTGTTTCTCCTCTATCTCGGTATTTATCATACTTATCTGCTTGTGTATGCTACATCAGCAATCATAGGATTAAAGATAGCATATTTCTATAAAAAGACGCTGCAAAGTGTCCGTGGAGGATTCCATAGCGAAAACGCGCGTCGCGACGTGCCATTTTGACGACGACGACGATGACGACGACGGCGCCGACAACGACGACGACGACGGCCTTGGCCTTCGTTTAGCGAACGAAATACCTACCATACGTCGTCGCCCGAAGCGAATCGCATGTATACGAGCCAACCCACTTCGATTGGGGCGGTCGCGTATGCATGCGTTCACGGTAAAAGTGACACGACGACGTTACGTTACGTGCCCCGTTATGGCGCACGCCAGCCCGGGATGCCGGTTTGTACTTCGTTTATCCGCTAACCTAAGGCCAAGGTGGTGGGCACGTTACTTTCACCGATTATGTCGATTCCTCGCGACGCCGACGGAGTTTCTCGAAACTCCCCCCCGCCCCCCTCTTCCCCCCTTCCACGCCGATCCTATCGTCAGTATGCCGTATTAGGCACGGATCCTGTCCTTGTTGATTTTATTATTAGAAAGAGAGTCTCCCGAGAGTCTCTCTTCTCTAGTCCGGTTGCCGTCCAAGGTTCCAGCAGTGGTCCCAGAGATGACATCCGACATTTGATATAAATTTCATGTAAATTAAATGTTCGTCATTTGAATACCAAATTGTAAGTGTAGCCATTAAAAAACTGAGCGAATCCTGATTGTTATATATATGCTTGCGAATTCCAATTTACTGAATAAAAAGAAATCAGGAATTACCTTCTTTGCTCCTAACAAGATCTATTCATTCCGGAAATTTTTTTGGGGCAATTTTTGTTTTTATCTCATTTTTTCTTTTAATTTTTCTTTCATCTTTCAAGCATAATTTTTGTACGATTTTGCGTTATATTATTAGGAAATATTGAATATTTTCCATTATTATAGAATGTATAGATTAGCAAGATATTAATTTATTTCCCACCTATTAATTTCTTCATATCCATTATTTATATCGCAAATGGGACCGACACTTTTTCAACACGTACATTCAGAACTTACGACGAGTGTTTCCATTCAAAACAAATGCCTTGCCATTGATAATACAATGGCGCGGCATCAGAAGTTCACATCAGATAAAAACTTTAATAAATTCATTCACCAGCGCCATCTTTCCATACAATGTCTTGATAATTACTTTGTGTTTAGTCGTTACGTCATATTTAGAAATGAATAGATAAATTAGTCAACGTAGCTCGCAATTTAAAACGCTGAATATTACATCAGATTTGTAATTGCTCTCGTTGCATAATTAGATATAATAACATATTTACATGCAGGACGAGTTTTTTTGCAGAATATTAAGAAAAAAGATACATTGCTAATAAAGTCGCTCAGCGCTCGGCTTACCAGAAACAATTTCCGTTTCTACAGTTGTTTTAAAGATTATCTAGAATTATACTGCGACTACTTGATAACTGAAGTCTCGTGCACTATAACAATTTATTTTTATCTGACGACAATGTACAGAAGATTGAAGTTGCTCTCTAAATATACTGATAAAAAGCGTTAGTAAAGATAATAGTTATTTCTGGTTTCAAGATTAAAAAATTATTATTTTACTATCTCACACATATAACGAACGTAATTGAATTAGATATGTCTAATTTGATAATAAAAAAAATTAGTATCCTTAAAATTTATTATCTACTTAAACAGATAATTCTATAGAATATTTGTTGTGAGCATTAATAATACAGTGTAACGTTTAATTTTTATGACATTAGATGTATCTAATTTGATAATGAACATCTGTCATAATATTACAGTCGAACCTCGATAACTCGAACCTCTATAACTCGAAAACCGACTCGAAAAACTTCGAATTTTTTACTTTAAAATTCATTATAAACTATAAACTCTCGTACAAAGCTTTCGTAATTTTCATATGTTAACTCTCTTTTATTCGAACTTCGATAAGGCAAAACCTTTATAACTTGAAGATTTTTATAGCTGGTCCCTTGAAATTCGAATTATCGAGGTTCAACTGTATTAATATCGCCATATTTTTTTCTTATACATTTTAACTTGTTGGAACATATAGTTAAAAAAAAGCAATCAATATCGAGTTTGAGATACGCTTCCACAATAATTTTATAGCACATGAATAAACATCTAAACGCGTTATCGAGAAAATTTAATCTTTTTCATTATCTTTTAATGATGTAGCGCGCAAACTCATTTATGTATTAAACTAGATGAAGAAATTGCAGTTTCTTGACAGCTTACGATAATAAAAAATATTCCTCTCGTGTAGGAATGAATATGTTTGAAACAAAAAGCAAAAAGCTGTTCTAGTAATCTAGTGAATTATAAAATTAATCTTTTTCAAATTATGTATTTATGTACACATATACATGCATATATTTTTTTATACACATAGGTATGTGTGTATATACATATTACATATACGTATTAATATTAATAATTTTATTATTTATAATTTTATGTATTTAATTCTTTTTATTTTAATTTATTTATACATACATTTATATTAATGGCACTAAATAACAATAAATTGATATTGTGCTGCAAATCTTTGAATTTTTTAAGGAAATAATTAAAAATCGTTGGAAATATTAAATCTTTTTTTTATTCTTTTATAGAAAGTGATATATTATATAATATTATAATAAGTTATCTCGACAGCAGCTTTCTTCGAACCCAATTTAGTGCTGAAGCTGGCACAAAATTTCTATTTGCAATTAGATTACGACACTCGTGAATTTGATGATATTACATCAGTAATGTTTAGATGACTTGGCGAAAAGTGCCACTTTCAACGTACTAGTAAAGAACAGTTATTCATCGCATATTACCCTCGATGATGATTGTAAAATTTTACGGTACGAAGGAATGAAATCGTGAAAAGAATGTAATAACATCGACAGACGATGCTACTATTATTATGGAGAAATAGGTTAAGCAAAACCGTAAATACATAATCATTTTTATTATATTTATTTAGATTTAAATGAACTAACTTTATGCAAACTTAAAATTATTTTCTAAACGTTGTTAATTTAATATATTTATTTATTTATTAATGTTGCATCGTTCACAAGTCATTATAGAACAAGTAAGAGTAGTAATTAATTTGTAATTATTAAGGGCATTGGAATTCATTAAATTAAATGCTTTCGAAACGGCAGTTTATATTTTAATTGAATAAACTTTTTGGATGGTGAGCTGAAGTAACATAATTTTGTTGACACTACAATTTTTATACGTCAATGTTGGCGCATCAACGGCGCATGATCGCGTAATCGGCATGCTCTAAGCACTGTTTAGAATTCAGCGCGCGCCATTAACCCACAAAGTGCCTTTCTACTACGAAAATAGAAGGGCACTCGCAGCTGTTAATGGCATGCCCCGAATGCATTATGGCCTACGAGACGGTTCTTACTTTTCCCATAATTAGGGAAATTTCAGCCGCTTGTTAGCATTCTTTGCTATTCGCTACAAACCGCGAATACAATTTTCAACGGTATGTTCCAATACTTCCAATAACACTTGACTTAAAATATTAGGAAGGAAATAGGCAATCATTCCCCAATTCTTAAAAATGCGAAATTTTTCCTCGTTCTTAATCACCCTTTTCTTTTTCTTTAACTTGTTAGTCTGCGACTTGCTATATGAGAACAATAATAAAAACCAAAAAGAACAAAAAACTAAAGAACAGTATGTATATATGTATATTAATTTGTTTATCAATCGCACTGTTATATTTCTATAAAATTAAGTCTCCACGGTTATTTTATATTTCGATTTACGCGAGATACGAGACAGAATCTCTAGAATTCAGAAAACTATTCTTGAGAAAGATTTGGTTCTCGACGTGCGCCGGGTTTTCCCCCCGAAGCGCGTCGCCGTCGGTTTCTATTTTTACGAGCGATAACGAGGACGTGATAAAAAATAAAGCACTCGCACGGGGTTAGGTACGCGCGTACTCGGCGCATTCGTACGTATGTATGTACGTATGTACGTACGAACGAGAGTGAATGAGCGTAAGCGAAGCGCTTCGCGCCGGCCTCGTAATGAAAGTGAAATCGAGGGCGTCGCGCCGCGCCGCGCTGCGCGCCGGAGTGCCTGGTCGTTCGTTCGCTTCGTCGCGCTCTACCCCGCCGACGACGACGATGCCGAGACTTCGCCGAGAAGTCACTCGGCTGACAGGAACAAACAGTTCGCACGTCGCGGTTACTGAGTAACCCGTATGTCTGCCGGAAGTAGGTTGGCGCTGATCTCGTTACTCGATTTCGCTCGGATGACCTCGCTTGAGAAAGGGAAAGGCACGCATATGAGAATGTATCATCGTTTTTATGATCTCCTACGCGGTGAAATTGACCATTTTTGGAATTTTTTACACCCGTTGAATCGTTCATCGCGCAAGCTGTGTATAATGTGAGAAATCGTCTCTGTTTGGAAAAAAGATTGGAATATAATTGTACAATGATATAACCAGATGACGTAATGTTACAAAGTTTATTTTTTATTTTGCATCTTGAAAAATTATTGCATTATCATATAAGATATGTTAAAAATAACAATGATACTTTTGCTTTGTCTTACGATGCTCTTTATGATTTTCTAGTGAAAAAAGTGTAAAACTTTTTATAAACAATAAAATAATATGATAGTTCAGTCGTTATTACAATATTAATTTTTTTTGAGGTTCACAAAAAATTTCTTAATATTTTAATATTTTTGATTCTATAAGAAAACATTTATTATCATTCGTGAAATTTATTATTCTAAAAACGCAAAGATTCGACAATTTTAATATAAATTTTAAATGATTAAAAATATTCTTACAATATACATATATAATACTAAAAAAAAAAACAAGATAATCAATGGCTTCAAAGAAAAAAATCATGTTTCAAAGAATATTATAATATTAGTAATTAGAAAAGGCAATCAGAGTCAAAACGCGGTAATTGGTGCGTGGTTAATTTAATTACTCGAAAATAAAATTCTTTAATACATTGATAACACGTACGTGACTCTGATTGTCTTTTTTCTAATTACTTATAATGTTTTAAATCTAAGAGTGTTATACATTATTGAATTATAATAAAAATAATACACGGTACATAGCAGTGTGAAATTTTGTACGTATACAAGTTATGAATGCTTACGATAAAGCGAAAGAATTAATGACCGACAAGTACATACAGAGCAAGATGTAAGTTTTATTTCCGAGGAAGAAATTAGGACCAAGAGCATGGCGATCATACCGCCTAGAATTTTTAGACTCTAGAAAAAAAAAAGAAACCGAGCGAATGTCGAGCGAACGAGATGGAGAGAAAGAAAGAGCGACTAACGCCGATCGCGTGGTAGGGAAGAGTGAAGGGCGGGGGTTTACAACAAAGAGGGAGGGACTGCTCGTAGCGTTGGCTCAAACTTTCACTTTTTTCACCTCTTCGCCCCTCTCACAGTAATTCTTAAAAAGTGCCATGGCGGTACCAGCTCGCGATTGGTTGATTTTCGTCCGGTCCTCTCGTTCATTGGGTCTCCCCCCTTATAGAGCTGATTCTCTCTGATCTCTCTTTCTCTCACTCCTTTCCTTCGTTCCCTATTTTGCACTTCTCTTTCTAACACGTATGATCCTTTTCGCTCGCTCGCGCCGAGAATCCTCTCTCCTTTTCTCGGTTTATCCCCTCCAGGACGGACAGTCTCCCTCTCCAGCAACCCCTCCGACACTTCTGGGCACGGCAGGAGTCCTTATGTAACTGACACCATTCCGCTAGAGTAACCGGGACAAAACGCCGTACAGTATTATAGCGGATAAACAAAGGAAACAAGAGGCGAAAAGAGCGCCGCGAGAATCGAGTTAGATAAGCTGATAACAGCTGGACATTTCGATGTAAGGACGTGTGTACTTAACAGAAAAATAAGCCGGTCGAGAGAAAGAGCACTCACAATCAGTCTTTGACTTCTTCGTCTTCAAACTGCTGAAGACGCTTGGATCTACATCAGAAAGTAGAATTTTTTAAAGTTAAATGATAAAGGAGAGGACTAATGAGTCTACGTGCGATTCAATATGCGCAAAATTTTTCTCGATAAATTACCAATTTTATTTAGAATTTGGACGTTTCGATTTCATTAAAAATGGGAGATTTATAAGTGTATGAAAATGGCGAAAAAGACATTCATCTTAGATACTGCTCTGTAATTTGAAAAGCCTGAAATATCATACATCTAAAAATATATCTAAACCGACATTTTATATTTTGCTTTACAGATATTGTCAAGTTAAGTAGATATAGATAATAATAAACAGAGAATATAAACGAAGTAAAATTATTGGGTATATCATTATCATTAAGGATATATTATAAAAAAATGTCAAAACAATTAATTCTTTTGAGGAGAAATTTTCGTTATAAGTCTTGATTTTAACGATCTCCATTTAACGATCTTAACGATGTCCATTTTAATTCGAGATAAATATTCAGCTTTTCAACGTCGCACACTCTGATTGTGCTTTATTCACGTCCGCATTCTCGGCCGTGTTATCGTGTTAAAATCAAGAGGGACCCGGTGGACGAAACTGCGACGCGCAAAGCGCGGCGAGCTAATTGCGGCAATTAGCGGCGGGTCGCGCGAACGTTCGCGCTCGCGCGGATCGCGCGCTGTGTCTCCCGGGTGCGCGAATCTGGAGCGGATTCGACGATCGCGACCGTTCCATTGTTGGCCGGCCGCTAAGAATTCCTTGCTTTTGCAATCTTCCCAGGCCCGATCTAGTTGCGCCCGCCAATCGGCGCCTCGTAGGAGACGACGCTCGACAAAAGTTCGCGCAACAATGAGCGACGTTGCAAATCCGGCGGAGGCAGCTTGCGAAACGGCGCCCAGATATTTCTTATAATCCGCCCTGTTCTCCGCCGCGTGCGGCGTCGCATGGGAATTTCTATCATTTTCTTCATCTTTCGCGCTCTCTACCTCCGTTCACGTTCCGCGTCGACGACGGCACGGCGGCACGGGCTTCATTCCCCGATTGTGTGCAACTTTCAAAACGTCGGACGTTACGTTTGGTAGATCTACGGTCGATTCACTACGGGACATCCTGTTCGTACGGCCATTCTTCTCGCGCGTTCATCGATTCTTAGACAAATTTTCAAGCAAATGAGATGTTCGATAAGGAATTTAGAGAGAAATAAAATTTTTGTTATCAATCTTTTTTGATCAGTGATCAACGAACGATCAGCGAATCAGCGATGCTGATTTTCGTTTATAAAACTCTCCATTTTTTTTCACGGAGTACACGCGATTGTTCTTCAATGCACAATCGTTCTTCTGTATAACTACGTTTGTTACTATTCCATATGCTTCATTGCCGGTATCCGTCTTTCATTGTGCTAAATAATGCATGATGAATATTTCAATCGGAAAGGTTAATGATAGTGCTGTTAATTGCGCATTGCTTGCAAATCTCGATCGCGTCCCACAAACACCATATCCACATCTTTGTCGTGCAAGTATTGCTTTTTTTGGTGCAGCAAAGATGAATATTCATGAATAACTATTGAGCATTAGAAATAACTTGTTAGAAATAACTTTGATACATTGCAAATTTGTTATAACTTTATACTGAATGGTATTGATAATCAAATTGGTGCCTGTTGAACTTTTAAATGAACAATATATTTTTATATTTATTATACAATAACTTAGTAAATAATTAATAAATAATATATCATTATATTAATAACAACACACATAAGATATATATAAATGTAATTATATTAATTAAACAGATCTTATTATTTTATTAAGATAATGACAATAGGAAGTATTTATACACAAGCTCGAAAAAAGATTTTATCGATGCCGTCATAGGATAATTGTATCTATAAATCGTTAACGTTAAAAAATGTATTATATACAAAGTTGTAAGTATTTGATGCGTATATTTTCAATCTGAGGAAATGTTCGAGTGTTTTTGCCGGTGTTAGGTATAGGTATGACGTTGTTAAAAAAACAAACATGCATCCTTTTACCGCATATGTTACATCAGGGCAATTGTGCGTTACGTGCATTTTCCTTTGTAATTAATTGTTATCGAAAGTGTGTTACACTTGGCGCGTAACCAAGCGACTATGACGCCGACGATGACGATGACGACGCGCGGCGACGCTAAGCGACGCCGGCATGGCGGTGGGGACGAAGTGAAAGTGAGTCGAGCATTGTTTAGGAAGCCTCGTTCCTGCAGCGACTCTCAATGATGCCTTGCACGCCGATGTTGGCTTAGAAATGGGTACCACTCACAAAAAAAATGAAAATCTGAAAGAAATTAATAGCTATAAGAATTAATTTGCACACAGAATTAAAATTAATTAGACGCATCAATGTTTAGATGTAATCCACTAATTCAATCGATGTTTTTCGTAAAGCGAAAGAGACGATATAATTATGCTAAGAAGTCAAGGTTTGTGTGAATAATTGTTTATGCATTCTGATCATTGATTTTGAAATTTTATATCTTTGAATCTCACCGTCCATTTAATTTAATTAACTGATTGGCAGAGTAATCAGTCGTGTTAATCGTAGAAAATTGTGGTTTATATAATGTATTATGAGCATTGAAATCACCGAATACGGAGACGTCGACTTTCAGGCCGGTGTCCTTGGTTTTCAGCGGCGCGAAAGTGTCGGTCACTGTATTTTTCCTAGCGCGATCAACAACTCGCTCGGTTGCGGAAACATTAATCGCGGCGAAAAGATCGTGAATGCAAGATTATTGATGGGAGTCCAGTATGCGTGAAAGAAGTCAGAGTTCCTAATTCGGAATTATTTATGAGCTATTGTTTTCAGTCTCTCTCTTTTTCTCTGTTCATATAAATCAATGCATCAAAATATTTTTTACGAAATAAAGTATCATTTTTTTTTAAATACGCACTTATATACGTAAATATCGCATCTATTTGGTTCTATACACTGTTAAATCTATAGTGTCAAATTTAACCTTAGTTAAGTCGCCACTGCTCCTATACTTAATAAATAGTTATTTTTAACTAAAACCGTGGAGTTAAATAATTTAAAACAATTCAAATTTAACTCAAATTTGGGTTAAATTCCGTTGTTTTATTTAAAAATAACTTTATTGTTTTAGTTAAAAATATAACTATTTATTAAGTAGGAGCAGTGGAGACTTAAGTATAAGGTTAAATTTGACACTATAGATTTAACAGTGTATATATGCATATATCTTTCGAAAAACATTTTTTATTTCTATTACGATTGTACGTAGAGAATGCAATGCCTTATGCGGCAACAGTTTTTCGTTAGTTTCTATCAAGCGCGTACGTCTGATTGGATATATTGGGAACGACACCTGCGATTAGACCGCCGATACGTCAGCGATTTCCCATGGCGGAGTGTATTCCCGCGAGGATGTGGCATTTCGATCGGCGTTAGAATGGCGCCGGTATTATTGGTAATCAGCCGTCAGTGGGCCGATCACGTAAACTCTCACGACGGATTCACGATGAGACTCGCTTTCGGCAAGACAACTTTCCTCACGATGGACCGATTGATCGTCAAGTAAATCGCCCGCGGCGATTACTTCGGCACACCTGCGATTTGGCACTAGCGTTTAATGCGTGGGGAAATATTAATTAAGTCTGTAAATATTAAGGCTTTTGACGAATGAAAAATGTTCTTGAGATTTTGCATAGAATGAAAGATATTCTTGCACGGAAAAAATTGCTATGGATGTCACAACACTGTTTTCTGTTTGGAAAAGAAATGTATGTAAATTTAAGTTATATTGATGTTATATAGCATTCATCTGTTAAGGTATGCTCATCAGCACGGTTGTCACAACCGTAGTGCTTATAGAATAAATAACATTCGATTAGAATATATTTATATGTATATGTGGTTACTTCAACCGAAGCATTATTGTTATCTCTTTAATATGGTCTGCACAACAAATAGTATGATTGAGAAATATATATATGATATAGTTGCACGTCACAACATTGAGGATGAGAATTCAGTTAACTAGGTATATAAGTCACTTCCAAAGTATTCCTATAACTCTTTTAAATTGATGGGCAAAAATTATCACAATTATTATGTTGTGAAAACAGTAATTTTTTTTTCGTGTGAGATTGGATTGTATAATTGGAAATACCAAACATGCATTAAATTGATGAGCAAAAATTATGACAATTACTATGTTGTGACAACAGTAATTTTTTTTCCGTGTGAGATTGGATGTGTAATTGGAAATACCAAACATGCATAATGATATTATCAATTTGGAAAAACTTGACGCAGTTTGTGGAAATTAAGTTTTATGTGACAATTTTTTATTTAAACTTGTATATATTTGTGCTAAATAAGGATTTTCTAATATTATGTATCATTATTTTTCTAGAATACGTCAGAATTTTTCCACTAAATCATCGCATCTGTTTATCCTGGAGCTGTCTCGCGATCGCTGTTTCCTCCGTGATTCTCAAATGTAAGTGATAATTCATTCATATTGAATTTTTACGCCGACGAATGCGATCTCCCCGCGTAACAGCGATACCGTAATGATTTATCATCGAAGAAACGCTGATGGAGATTATCGCATTATCTTTTCTGCGTTTCTGGGAAGTGCGATCGATCGTTGACGCGAGCGAGACTAAATAAGCGGAGAGTGTTTAGAGAAAACTTCCGTGCAATAACCATATACATATAATAGCCGTATAATAACCGATTGTGAAGGCAATTAAAGACTCGGCGAGGTGCGCTTTTAGAGGCGTAGAAATCGTAGGTGTGTCAGGGCAGTGACGCAAAGCGACCGACGCATTTTCTATTATGCATCGGCTTGACGTGGATATAGACTACACGTCGGCGATGATTTTCTTCGGTCGATTGTATTCGCGAAACGAATGCGCGCGTCTACACCGATGCATGTATGTATATATCTACGTGGAATCGGCGCGGGTAATACCCGAGAGTATCGGACTGTCTGTGAGTTGCAGATCTACGTCCCACGCACGTAGCCGCATTTATTACTCGGACAACTCGATATCCTATTTCATTGCCGAAGACTCTTTTTCCGGCTTGTTGTAAAACGTTGCTCAGCTGCAATTAAATCTGCAATTAAATTTTAATTAAATGTCTTTTAAAATCTCAACTTGTGAATAAAAGAATTCGCAACGGAAGTAGTACTCATACTTCCGTTGAAATTCAAGACTCGATTCAATGATAAAGTTTTTGACAAATTTGGAGATCTCTGTTTAAAGTAAAGCATTTTCCTATACGCATGTCTATGATAAAGTCATGGCATGATTGTGAATTTCCGTGCAAGATCTTAATGGTGAAAGTAAAGGCCCATTATCTACCTGTCGTTAGGAGATACTATAAAGTGGTTAGCACACCGTTTTTATCATATGGGATTCACATTAACCCCGGGTTAATATTTACGTGCGAAAATGCATATCGTCGCTTTATTATTACAGTGGGATTTCCTTCGAGCGCGACTTGCTCGAGGCCACGGCTTCGTATGCGTTATTATATCGTTAATTATGCAATGATACCGCTTTGACATCAGTGCCGTTTTAGCGGGAATTCCTGTTAATTTTCCTCGAGAATTTCCACAAGAATATGCCGCGTGCGCTATGATCCTTTCGCACATTAATCAATGTCGTCTTTTTATATAGTTTCGAATACCGTCGAGATAAAGATCCTTTGCTCTTTCTTGCAATTTGAATCATATTTAAAATTATTAATATATCATATATGAAGAAACATATATGAAAGTACACCAATGTGAAAATAACTGTAAAAATTACGGTCTTCGCAGTTAATACTCTTTGATTTAATGTCCTGACTACTTTCTCGAATCTTTTCACATTTCTGTAGTTTCTGCAGTTATTAAAAAAGATTTATTAAGTTTATTTTTATTATTTTCATTCTATATTTACAGAATCTAATGTAATGGAAAATAAACAAAATTAACATTGATTAATTTAAGCAAAAATTAAATTTACTTTAATTTCTTGAACACAGTGATGGATGACATTAAATTTTAAAAAATTTTGATTTTTGATGGAGCCCTCCGTTTGCCCTTTGCTGAAAGATGACAGTGATGCTGCCTCTGGCAGCCAGACATCAATGACGCGCCACCGACCGGTTTCAAATCATTCGATGATAAAAATAGCACTGCGGAACTTAATCGTTATTCAATCGCGTGTATATGTACTTAATCGGCAAATCGTCGCGTCACATAAAACGCTCCCGACTAGTAAAGTAAAACATCGTCGGGAAGGCATATAGGCCATATAGAGGTGTCAAACTTCAATAATAATCGAGTAACATTATACAGAATGTCCCTAAATTAGTCAAACTATACGGAAAAAATTTATTACAACAATATTACAGCAATATTTTTTATATTTGGAAAATAAATGTATGCAAATTTAAGTTATATTGATATTAATATTGAATGTCCATCGGTACGGTTTTCACAATCGTAGTTTTTAGAATAAATAACTTTCGACTAGAATACCCTCATATATGGTTGCCTCAACCAAAAGATTATTAAATAATAAAAAAGAAATGAGACTAATGAGAGTTATAGCGCGGTAAGTAAAGCGCAAAACAATTTAGTAGTGTTAAAAATCGTTTAATTCAATACTTGTTGATATGGACGTTTCGATTCAATTTTGAATCATCTTCAGCAATTAATGGAATAATGATCTTGACGCTTTCGAAATGATGAGTGAGCGTAATTTCTTAAAGTTGTGACTTGTCCTCAATTAAATCGAAATGTTCATAGATCAAGAATTAAACGATTTTTAACACTACTAAATTGTTTTGCGCTTTACTTACCGCGCTATATAGTTCCCATTAGCCTTATTTCCGTTTTATTATTTGACAATTTCGAGAGTTTGCTAATTTTATTTCAAAAGATTATTATTGTCTCTTTAATATGGTTTGCAGAACAAACAGTGTGATTGAGAAATCTATATAGGATATAATTGCACGGTACGGTATTGAGAGTTCAATTCCATTGCAGTAATAGAAGACATCAGTAGTAAATGTGTGTTATCCATTTTGTATATTACTAGATATAATTCTAGATAATTATGCAAGATAAACTTGTGAAATTTATCTTTAAAGAATATTAGGATTTGAGTCTATTTCTATTTTCAAAGGTATATAATATTCAAAATAAAACATTTTTAGATTACAGTTTATATCTCAATCGGCGAAATGTCTGAGGTATGCGATCGCGTAAGATAAGATAACACGTATGTATATTGTATATACATATAACTATAGTTGCAAGAACCGTACCTAGAAATAATCATTATGGTTGGAGCATCCATCACGTATAGCAGCTACAATCGCTAAGGTTGGGACAACTATATATAGATTCTACTATGATTTCAACAACTTTTTTATATGGATAGGCGAAAAATATTATTATTCTGTTGAAGTTAATGTTGTGACAATATTAACATTTTCTCTATGTATGAGACGTTAAATCTTTAAAAAATTTAATATATTTTCTGTTATGGAGATTCTGTTATGGAGATGAAACAAGGTCATATAGGTCCCAAGCTACTTTGAGTTTATAAACAGTTTTTGTATACAGTAAAGATTTTTATAAAGTGCTGTTAAGTGCTTGGCGATTTATTTCACAGATATAACAAAAAACTACTTATTGAATAATATATTAACTGTAACGCTGCTGTTATCTTTTCCGAAAACATATTTGACATGTTTGTAACTTTTGACATATTCTTTTCTTAGACTAAATCGGGTCAATCCCCAATTCTCCTTTTGATCAATATTACCGTAATGTTAGCGACGTGCAATCCGAGGAAGGCAACGTATACGAGATATATCTAACGACGAAATCGCGCCTCGCAACCGGTTACGACGATAGAGCGACGATAGCGAGGACGAGTATGGTCGCAGGTCAGAACGTTACCCATGACCTTAGGCGCGAGTTGGTATCGCTCCACGTGCGGAAACGGCGGCCGATCGAACGACTCAAGGACTCCCACCGTCCTGTACGGCGATATCTGATAGCATCCACTAGCGCGCGCGCATTAGATTCAATATGGTACACGCGCGTGGTAAAATGTACGTCAGCTGAATGATTTGTTGCGCGAAGAGGCTACCTTAAACGTCAACCACGGCTCCGCACAACGACGACTTTCCCACACTCCACACGGTGTGCATCCGTGACTCGGGATGTTTATTTAGAATCGGAGTATTAATGACCGACGCGCCGTTTAACGCGCGGGGGAATCGCATAAACGAAAGGTTCGCGACAGTGCGTTCATCAAGTTGTGTAGTTTCGTACTCTCGTCTCCTACAGCACGCTTGGTATCGTATTACGGACAGTCTCGACGGACATAAAAAGAAACGAAATTTTTAAAATAGACAGCAAATATGCTAATGAGCATTCGTGCACGAAGGGATCTTAATGTAAAAGATTCACATTTTTCAATTATGCAGTTTTACAAAACATAGGAAAGATTAATAAAAAAAAATAAAACAAAAATGCGATCAATCTTACATAGAAAGTCAAATATGTTTTCAAATTCCCTTTTTTATCTGATAACATGTATAGAGAATTCTTTTGGACAAAGGTAATGGAATAGACGCCTGGGTTTAAACACCCGTGCGAGGTCCTATACCCAAGATTAGATAGATGTCCAGGCCATCTTTTGACGAAGGCTCGATTCGATTCGACGTCCCGCATGTGTCTACCTGGTGGACAAAACCTATCTCTTCCGGATAGGGCTGGCGAGCGCGGTTGCATGGCGCGTGTTCTCTCTTCTAGGGTCGACGACCGCCGCGACCGACCAGCTAGGAATTTGGTGCAGGTGAGGCCCATGACGACGGGAGGAACCGCCTTCTCTCTGTGTCGGCGATGGCCCGCAAGCGGGATCATGTCTGCTCGTTTGCTTGTCCTCTTGTGTACTCTTGCGGGCCAATGACCTAACTGTCATGTGCACCTTATACAAACGTTGACTTCCGTCAACTGACCGCGTGCGATGCGCATGATTTCTTTCACGTAGCTGACTGCTTCCCCCCCCCATCCCACCCCCGCTCATTTCGTTCCACGATCGTACTTACAATCAGAGTAGCTAGAGCAGACGCAACTCTGTGCAGATACTCTTCAAAAGCGTTCATTTTTATAAATCGATCGCGTGCTACGCACATTTCTTTTACGCAATTAACCCCTCTCTTTATTTCTGTCTATTATCTCACTCAAAGTGGGTGGAACAGAAGTAACTTATATCTTTGAGATTCCATTTTCCAGATAAAAGCTTCCATTTTGTCAATATTGTCGTAGTAATACTTAGAAATGAAAGTGACTCAATCTGATAGTAACTTACTTATATGATTAGTAAATTACAGTAAATTACCCGGTAATTTTGGAAACTTGGTAAAATAATAATTTAAAAAATCTAAAGTTTAAAATTTAAAATATATAAAATTTAAAAGAAGCATTTAAAGATAAACACTTTATTTAACTCATATTTTATAATTATCTGTAATTTATATAGCATAAGATCGGTATGTTGGATGTGATTCAACGGTCTTAAACTATATTATGCTGTACTATATATTAAGCCCATGTGCAATGGACTTGTTTTCAGATGCAACGTTATCGAATAATGAGAATACGTTTGAAAATATAAGAAGAATATTGTTTTATCTTACAGTGCGGAAAACAGTTTATTTGTGCATAAAACTAAAAATTAAATTTACCAAAATTACTAATAAATTATCATCTTACCGTAATTTTACTGTAAATAATTATTAGATTGAATTTGATGGTTAAATTTTACGTCTCTATAGTACCTTCACCTTATAACTGTGCTCAAGTTATGCTTTTTTTTAGAAAAGAGAAAATATCAGGAAATAGAATTGTTTACTTTTCCTATCAATCAGTAAATATATATATTATATTATCAGCAGACTGTCGTCTTATTCTATTTATATTATGTATCGTACCTAGTAAATAAGGGCGGCGTCCGCAGGATTTTTTCTAGAGGGGGCCATGATCCAAATTTTTAATACAAACTACCGCAAGGAGCAAATGTCCAAACGTTGTGTACCTGCAGTGTTGTATTTTAGCTCTCTTACATTGGACAAATTTATTATTTGTAATATTTATTGTTTGTAAAAATAAGAGAGTAAATTCTAAATTTTCTCATACTCGTTTGATTTCAGTGGGAGCAAATGCCCCTCCTTGCCCCCCCTCCCCCTGCGGATGCCCATGCTAGTAAACGTGAATGAACGTTCGACAAAAACATAATACTCAGTACGATTGTATATAGCAAGGCGATAAATATCGCCGACTGAGAATCGAATTGAGAGAATAATGTTCTTTCGGCATCCTTTGTGATTCCTTTGTTCGTAGATTCCCGCGGTGAATCGGACGAACTCTCAGCCGAAGGAAATAGGGAAAGGGTCGACGGCCCTATTTCGCTCGAAGTCAAATATCCCGAAAGAGCCGGACCGCTTCCGCCTCGTTTTGTAAAAAAAAAAAAGATATGAAATAACACGGTACGAGCTAGGAACCCTAATCAAAAGGCGGATTTGGGACTGGCGGACGCCTCAGTTTTCGTACTGCCGCTTTAGGTTCTGGGTGCTTGCCAATTTGAGTCCGGCATAAATAAACGCGTTTCCGTGTGGGTGATATCCGTGCATGCGCGCGCGCGCGCGCACGCGCGCGTGCACGTGATGGTATCGCGCGCGTCTCTTGGCGAACGGAACGTCTCCTTAAGGTCAGACGAGCACGAAACACACTCCCGAGGAATTACGCTCGCTTTTTTTTTTGTCCCATGCCAGATTTAATTCTCGATCATGCGGGAAGGAGCCTCTCTTCGTGGAAGCCGACGAGAAATCGGGAAAAATGCGGAAGAGCGCGTACACACGCGGCGGCGCGATAATTATTTATAGCCCTCGAACGATAGAATAACTATATGCTGCCTATGTGTTCGTGTGTGATTCGAGGAGGCGCGCACATCTCGTATTGCGTCTTTCGAATTCGAGATCAGTATCGGCTTTGGGGCGAAAGCGGTCTTTGGTTCGACTAAACAACGCATATCTAAAAGTAAGATAAATCATGTGTTTGATTTAACTTACAATGCAATGATTTATCTTATCAAGCACACTTTATTTATCTTACACCTTACATATATTTATATAAAGAAAGAGACGTCTCCTTTTGAGACGAGGAAGAAAGGGAGAGAGAAAAAGAAGAATTAAGAGAGAGGGGCAGGGCATAGATTTTTTTCATGGAATTTCCTTTATACCCTCCCCTTCAGGGAGAAATAATCGGTCTATAGACGTCGATTTGACGTCTATAAACATCAAATCAACGTCCAATTGATGTCTATAGACCGATCATTACTGCCTGGGTAATTACATGTTTTTTTGTAGATTTTTTTTATGTTGCTGAAAAATCTAAAATACAATTGAAGTACGTTAAAGCACATAGTAGTTTTTCTCAGTTAAAATCCGCCTCTTCACTTCGCGGATATGCTTATAAATTAGAGTAATTGCTTTCTGATATAAGATGTAACTATAGAATCAATGCACTTTGAAAAAAATGCACAATGATTCTGGGAAACTTGAACCGGCTTGAAAGATATTGTATTTTCTTTTTATTCAAGCTTTGATGTTCTAATAAGCATGAATAAAAAAAAACTAATATTTGAGTAAGATCTATTAGAGTCGATTCTCTATTGAAAATAAAAATTTTGTTAACAGATATCTCATTAGTAATTAATAATAGATCTACTCTAAGCTACTAACCTACCTAAGAAAATTTTCAAGCAGCTTTAGTATTAACAGTTTGGATTTTTACGGTTTCTTCACACAGAAGCTATTTTTTGCATGATGCCTTGACCTACGAGAACGCGTGAGAATTTTTACGCACGTGAAAGAAAAAGTAGTGTCGAAATTTGCAGTGTATTTGTGTCATTTATTTTCGCCTCTAAACATACACTCGTAGGATAAAAAATGATCGCATACGTGCCAATACGTCGCGTGTGTTCTGCAAATTCTCTCGACTTGGGATTTTCCGATGTTCTTGGATAATAATTTACATATTAATTATATATTGAAAAAATATAGGATTTTAGATGTTTTGTGAGCTATATATATTTAAAATTAATATATAATAGATTATTGCTTGTATTTTTCAAAAAAGTCGATTCAGGCCAACGAATAAACAAATTTTTTAGATATTAGTATAAGATATTATATTATTATATAATATCTTCTCGCGACGAGACATTTCGACCTGACTTAGTCCTCTTCAGTCGTCTTACAAATCAGTGCATTATGTATAAGTTATTGTATATATTTGCAATTCTAATAATATACATATTTACAATTCCAATTGGAACACAGGTTAACCATAAATACTCGATGAAATGTGATATTCCACTTCATAGCTTGTAATCTTGTTTGTATGTCACTTCTAGAAAGGATGCGGGGAATTATTCATTAGAAGCACAAATAATAAAAACAGAAATGGATATAATGAGCTTCGCTTTTTTTCTTGTACAACTTATTGTACTTATAACATATAATTTAGCAATTGTTCATAGCATTTGTTTCATAGTTTTTAAATATCTTTTGTTCTATTACTTTCTCTCTCTCTCTCTCTCTTTAAGATAAACTTGTTACATCACGTCGATTAATCCTACGAAGTAATGCTTATAATCTGTCATATATACAGTCATGTTGCAACATTGGTTGCGACATTTTCTTTTTTATAGGTTTCAAAACGCACTAATATTTTGCAAATGCGGACCACGATTGGTGTTGTACTGTCTCTAGACTAAAGATAGTACATTGTGGTTCGAATTTGCAAAATATTAGTTATGTATAAAGTATATATTATGTATATTAAATATATATTAGAAATTTATTACTTATATATTACTTATAAAAAAAAGTATCGCAATCGATGTCCACGACTGTACGCTCCTAGCATTTTCATGTGTCGAAAACAAACGTTTACAATTTCAGTGTTCGTTCGAGTGTGTACTGTGTACCAACGTAGCGGTAGTCGTTAGCTCGAAATCCGACAATACGTTCGCACGATTAATGGACGCTAAATATAAATGCGATGGTAAGCGTATAAACAACGCATTCGAGTGTATATTTGCACAAACGTGGCGCCTCTCTAGACGCTGCTCGTAAGCCTAGAGCGGTTCACGTCCACAATCGCGTCGCCTACACTGCAACTTGATCGCAATACACAGAGTGAATTTAAATGAAATCACTCGTCTCGATTTCGCCGTGGGAGTCGGACAAAGATGATTTATTCGAAAAGACTACAGCCTAACAATGACTCTCGTATGAGTGCAATCGATCCGCTTATCGGTTACCTCTTAAATTTTGATATTAAACTCATGTTTCTAGCGTAACGTATCAAATTATAAAGGAATGAAAAAAATAATTACAAGCATATTTTATGCATTGTATTGTCAGGTTATGAACATGTTAAAAATATACTGATAGCATTTTGTATTACTTTTTCGTACATATATATTTTTTATTTTTATTTTTATGAAATTCTTCTTCCGTTAAATTACAGAGTAACGTAAACAACAAATTTATTCGACAAAAAAATGACATCTGGCTTGATTTAGGTACTCTAGGGACAAATAATGTTTCATCCGCGCGAGCGTGGTTCATTGAATGAACGTGATCACGTAACTCGCATCGGCCGGCGCCGCCGATTGCGTTAGCGAGATGCAAGCCGGATTGCGGAGCTTTTGTCTCGCTAGTAAATCGTAAGCCCCGTAGGTCAGCGACGTCGATTGCGAAAAGTCGTTCGCTCGTCCAACTGCCTGGTCCGACTGACTTAACTGACTGACTGACTGACTGACTGGCTGATTGACTGACTGATTGTACGGCTGATTGGCTGGCTTGTCCGTTCGGCGTAGGCCGTACGTACACACGTCGCCGTGAGCAAAGCAAGGTCAGGGCTTCGCGAAACAGCTGTTAGGCCTAACCCAACCCACATACGCGCGCGAAACAAACTTATGCGTACTCATTCGTGAATACACTCCGCTCTGTTTCCGCGCCCGTCGTCAGTCCACCCGTGTCCGGTGCCCTCTGATTACCACGTCTCTCTCTCTCTCTCTCTCTCCCTCTCCCTCTCTCTCTCTCTCTCTCTCTTTCTCTCTCCTGTTGTGAGCGTAAAGTTGTTGCGAGCGAACTCGCGCGCTCTCAGTTCATTCCCGGCGCGGCGATTAGCGCCGATGAATCATCCGTGGTGAGAGAAAGGCGAATGATGTAAACCGAACATCCGCGTTAAATAAAAAGAGGAAATAAAAAAATCGAGCAACTCCTTATTTTTATTCAATTTAGATTATTACCCGAAATTCAAGGATTGCATCGTCATGATTGATATAATAATATTATGTCTGGTTGTGTGAAAAATATCGTTCATTTCTTATATTTAAATTGTCATGTCCTTCTAAGAAGTCACGAATCTGAAGACTCATCTTATTGAATCCTTTTCGTTTATCGCACTTTTAGAATATTTTAGGAAGACGTTTTTATTTGACATTTTATTTTAGTTTATTGCATAAGTTCCTATTTAGATAAAAGATGAGTAGCTAGATTAATTTAATGACTTTCAGAGTTTTTTTTCCCCAAGAAGAGATAGTGAACCGAGTGAACATTTTATCTGTATCACGTGTCGTCTCCGTGAAACTTGAATCGCCATCCACAAGTTGATTTGCTCAAGAAATATTGCGGATATAATTCAAATTCTGGTGTTATATTTGTCGGTACCGTCTTTTTACAGATAGTAGGCAATAACAAGGAGTTTACTCGCGTTTCGAAGAATCAATTTGTAACAAAGATTTAATTGAATACTATCCAAATCTTATTCTCGAAAAAATAGAAATATAATGAATGGTATTTTTAATAATTAGAAGTGACAACTTTTAGCGGTAAAAAGACTTGCGAGAGGAGATAGACAGCAGGACTCGTTTATCCGTGTGCATTTCCGCCGATATGCTACCTCGAGTGTTGGCCAAAGATTGCGCCTCGACGCGAATCGATCGCTTCTTCGTGATCCTCTCGCCCCGAACGCCATCTTTTCGCATAGGTCATGTACGATCGTTCCTCCTACGAGAGGCCGCGACAGACGACGGCGACGGCCTTGGCGACTTCGGAGAGAAAAAGCGCGCTCTGATCGTGACCTTTGGCGCGGCGCGACCGCTACCGTTCGTTCGAATACACGAGCGAATGCACGAGTGCACGCATGCACGCGTGCGTACTGCGTATGCGGATGCGCGGCACCGCACCGCGTGCGCTTTGAGAGAGCTCCCTTGCGTAACGTGCCATCAACGGATGAGCCGCGTTACGGTAACACACGCGTCACGTGTGGCCCCGCGGACTTGATCGTGATCCGGTGATCCCTTAAAGTTAACGGTACGTAAGTGCCGTGATTCACACGTGGAAAGTAGAAATGTGAAACGGGATTATAGGATTTTGTAGAGGACGACGCGTTAGTTTCGCTGCTTCTTTTCGAAGTGCTCTAACGATATCTTTATTTATTATGTGACATCGTTATCGATTTGTTATACATATGTTGATATCATAAATTACGCGAACTGCGTAGTTTTTGTGGCTCTATAATCTTATTATAATTTATGCAGTTTACATATTTTATACAATTTACGTGCATTTATTTTAGATTAAAAGTGGTCTTATCCGAATGGAATTTCGTTTGTACAAACGCTCCGCGAGCGTCAATTACGTACATTATCGTCTATTCTTCGGTTCGCGAGTCGATAGCCTTCGGCTTTGTTATAGAGTGAATGTATTCAGCCTTCGTTCATTCAAGAAGAAAAACATAAATAAAACCGCGCGTTTAATATTATGCGTCGCGCGTTCTACATTATGATGAATGACTGGTGGTTTGATGAATATCTCCAACTACGCGAAGGTTCAATGTACAAGAGTATTTCTTATTTTTAATAGTCAGTGACATGATAGCTTTTATCCGAATCCGAGTAAACGACGATAGAAATGCAATTTACTGATCTGCTTTATGTGCGCAACTATTGCACGCATCTGTAAAATTTTTTTATAAAGAGAATAAATGATTAGGTCATAATAATTATTGTAAAAATATCTATATTTTGCACCGATAATACCCAGCCAGAAATGACTCCTGGTCGAACTGACGTCGATTGACTGGTGCTATCGACGTCAATCGATTAATTATTTCTAGCGGGACATTATTTAATTATACTAAAAACAGAAATATATGAAGATGATTTTGTAAAAATCATCTTATTAAATATAATGATGCATATGCTTGAATATAGGTACGTACTATCGTAACGAAAAACTATCTTTTCGTGAGAAAAGTCGATGATTTTCGCGTTGTGGCGCTTGTCAAGCGTATCGCGTCGTACTCCGATCGCCAATGGAAATAGTAAAATGCGTAGGAAATCAGGGAGTGGTGCGTGCAGCGCTAAATTCTCACGCCGAACGTGAGCGTGTGTTGTGCGTGCGTGCGTGTATGTAGATACGCGCGAGGGAACACAACGTGGGCGTTCTTAGGTGTGGAACGGGGGCGAGAAGAAGGTCTCTCCCCGCGATCGGGACGATCATTTGATCGTGACTCGAGACCACGAGCAAGATCGACATTTTTTTTTTTAAAGACGGTCGTAGGGACTGTTGCGCGAGTAGCCACCTACGAATGCCTTTGTGCGCGACGACAGTTTCGCATACGATTACCATCCATTTAGATGAGTAATAAAAATTATATTATTAAATAAGAGATGTAGTATTACGTGAGAGATTACGGGAGATAAATTAAGTAATCAACTGTCATACAAGATACTTCTGAAATATATCAATCTATTATTTAACTCGCTATCGATATTTTGTTTTTTAATGTTCAGTTAAACGATAAATTTTATTATAACTTATAAATTTAAGCATTAGATATTTAAGTTTCAAATTTAAATTCTGTTACATCGAAATTTATTTTAAATTATGGAAAGCAAAGCGTCAATCGTTTATAACAAGCTGGATACTTAAATTATAATTGTTCAGTTGATTGTTTACATTATTTATACCGCGCATAAAAATATTGCGAAAGGCACAACGAGTCGAACCGCAAACAATGTCTGTGGAAATAATAATGCAGTAATTCATGAGTGCGGACGTCTATTACCTATCTCTATTGACTCTCAAGAGTGCGAGGGTTAATCCTTCACGAGCATTTCACGCCGCGCGTATATACCACGAGAGTCCTTAATCTCTTAAACAGCCTTCGTCTTTGAAAGCGGACTCGCTCTGTGCAATCGCAATAAAATGGAATCGGTCGCGAGCAGTCGATGCACGGGGAATTTACGACAAGCGGCGGTCTCCCGCGGAGCGGAGCGGAGTGTCGTTTCTGAACGCACTTAGGCGCAGAGCTGGGCTTGCTTTACCGTCGTCTTTGTTGCGACATAGACCAGCGGTACATCCTCACGGATGACAGCGTATAGGAAAAGAGGATTTGATGGAACGGTACAGACTAACAAGGCGCACTGCTATATCGAGTTCACGCAGATAATATAAAAATTAAAATAATACAAATTTAGATAATACTGACAGTCAACTGTATTGATCTTAAGGAATTATGGCGTGTAATATCAACTAACATTTTTTAATTTTTCTATTGCAACGAGAGTAGAAACGTCAGTTTTAATACTTCAACAGAATTAATCTCATTTCGTATAGTATAGACTTAGGTCCATTTCTACCAATGTAGATTAACTTTGATCTTTGTTTAATTTATTTTTTATCTTTTTTCAACTCTTAGAATTAGAAGAAGATAAAAAGTAAGTTAAACCGAGATTAAAGAGTTAAGTTCTACATGAGTAGAAATGAACATTATATAGGATTCGGGATTCATTTAGGTTTGAGAAAGTAAAGGCATCTAAGAGCAAGTCACACTAATTTGTTTCCTGGGATTTTTGCTTCTTTCTTTGTCTCTCTCTCGCCTATATATTTTTTAGGACTCTCCCGAAAGCAATCCTTACCCCCCCCCCCTCCACCGGCGCGAAACTTCGTTCCACCGTTCTCGACTCTCGTTGCTCGACTTGTGAGATTGGTGCTTCATCATTCAAGCAAGGAATTACGCAAACGTCTCGCGACGGCCGTTCATCCGTCTGAGACTTCCCAGAGGTGCTCGCGAAGCGCGGCTTCGCGACTCGATCCGTCCGTGTATATCTCCGGGCCCGATCTCCGAGCGGCGCGGCGCGGCGCGGCAGCCAAGCAGTCAGTGGCTTTCAGCTTCCGTGGGCCGATATCGCGCCGGTGACGGCGGATAGAAAACGGTATGAGAGAACGCGAACGTCTTATTATCGTGCGTTCCGTAGTCGTCGCCTAAGCGGCCGGCCTTGATCCTTTAGTGCTGCAGCAGTCGCCCGGAGCCCGACTACTCGGCGGCGCGCTACTCGCCACTTTCACTGACTAAGTACTCCATCCTGTCCTGTCCTGTCCTATCCTGAGCGCTCGTACATGCATGTGTACACACAGATACGCGCGCTCGTATGTACATACGTTCGCGCATTATGCTCGCCTAGCTAAACCGTGGGCACAGAAGCGGCTCTCAACCAGGTAACCAGGTTCCTCCGAGCCCGGCCTCTTCAACGCGCCGCGCACGCTTCTCTGATTATCTCCCGAGCGGTCCCGTTAGACTCGGCGCTACAACGAAATATACGTTGCCCTTTTTTTTCTCTCCTCCCGCGGGCGCAGAGCGGCATGCCTGGGCCGGGATTGCGGTACGCTTCTTGCCTGTCTACATGCGGACGAATTTTCGTGCTTCTTTAATGACAGGAGATTACACGACGTGAGACAGACTAATTCTCAGCACCGGGCAACCGGGATAACTGGTTGTCTCTAATTTCGGAAAAAGTATACATTCTTGTGATTTATTTCAGTCGCACCACTATTTTTAAACGAAACCCAAGGGAATTATCTTTCTTATGGGCCGCAAGCCTTTACCTTAGGACACCATTTTATATTTTGAGACGCTCATCTTCTCATCTTTGGCAAAACCGTTAGAAATAAATTTTTTTCCCAACGTTTTTGTACTCACAATCAGAGACACTAAAATGTCAATCGTGCATAAAAAAGAGTCGTTAAATTCTCCGGCTCACATTCGTATCATGTTTATCGCGAAAGAATCCCGGAGCGCGCGCGTTATCGGGCACGGTGGCAGGTCGATACCTGCATCTTTTTTTCTCCGACGGGTTAGGTCGCACCGCCGCGCCGGGAAAACGCGTGTCGCGATAAGACGTACGCGCGTGTCGATCTATTGCGTCGCCGGGCGGCTCCGGCGTCGACATCGATCGCGACGCGCGCCGGGTATAATACGGTACGGGTGCCCGCAGAGTTGAGCACCGCTTCCCCGTTTCTAGGTTACACGCGCAGCGAGCTGAGTTTCACTTTTTCAGTGTTCGACGCCACGCTCCGCGGCCATCGGGAAGTTGGCCGGGTCTCGTCTAGCGTTCGTCGACGACGTCGATGTATACACATCGCCGCCGCCGCCGCCGCCGTGGCCGCGGTGGCGGATAGCAACGCGCCACTCCGGAGTCCGTCGCTCATACGGTCAGCCCGGGTCATTCTCGGGTCAAGTTAAATTAGCGTAAAACGCTGTTTCGGCAAAGAGACTAAATCGTACGAAACGATGCATCAGTTAAGCTGAATCGTGGCGGCGAAGGAACGGAAGAATCTCCATAGCAAACATGAGATTCAAAACCTCGGAGGAGAGCTACGCAGTTATTCGTATTGCTCCAAGGTTGGAATTCGCATAGTTACCTAATAGCAACATTCCTCAGACCTGAGTCATCTGCTGTAATTTTTCTTCGGTCAACTTTCCCAATTACACCTGTAAAACATTGCGATGCGTCGAATTCCAAAATCAATTAATTATCGTAAATTTTATCACAAATTTTATGTCTTAAAGTAAAAATTGACGGATGTTAACCTTTGCCACGGTCTACAGTCTTGTCGACTTGATTCATTGACCTGTATCGCGGTTATCGCAATATTATCTAACGTTTTCCTGTACCGCGTCCTAACTCATTTCTTCTCTCTTTGCCGTTCCGTCGTTCTCACGCCTTGTTTCTCCTCTCGAATTTCAGGCTCTCATGGTCGTCCGTGCTAGACATAGCACACGTAGCAAGTGTTCGGTGAAACTCGCGGGCCGACACGAGCCTGGAATACGCGAGGAGCTCAGAGGACTTTCGTTTTTTGAAAGAGCCAACTTCGCCGCCGAATATGCGTCCTCGTTCGTATCGTCTTTTTAGCGTTCTAAACTGCAGCCTCGATCGCCTCGGCATTGACGAATATGCGTGGCGTAGGTGCGAACTGAAGTTTCAGCGACTAAACCATTCCTCTAGAATCTGTTTATACTGAAATTCGACGCATTTCGAGTTCACGCGCAAAATCTGCCCATGAGACTAGTAAGTTTCATAAGAATCTTCATTTGGAGAGAAAGAGAGAAAAATAAAGATCTCCTCTCTTATGGCAAATAAATCTTAGTCTTCCCAAAGTGACATCTTGAGATTTAGAGAATTAGAAAACATGACCCTCTCTTTTGTTGTTCCATGATTTTAATAAAAATCTAAGTTAGAAAAGTAATTGGGAAATGTTTTTCTTCCCCCTTTTGAATCAATTTATTTCTGATTTAATGGATATATTTTATAAACGGGACGCATATAATACCTCTTTCTCTTCGAGTATAAGTTATATCGTGTCCAGTAGCAACCTCTAGTAGCGCCATCAATGGAAAACCTGATTTCTCGACCACCTGTTGCTTGTCCCAAGAAACTCGATCTATTCGTGTCCCACGCGTACCTGCTATTTTCGCATAAATAGATCGCGAGTACGCGGCGGCCGTTCATCATACCGCTGCATGGATCGCTGGATGTGGGATCGTGGGATCTACGAGGCTATATACGTGAGAGAGTTCTTTTCGTGACGCGGCCCACGAAAGTTGGCCCTCCCCCCCGACACATCCGTGACCCTCGAAAATTTGAACTTTCACCATCGGGGACACAGCCGTATATCGCGACGATGTATAGGGGAATCGCGCGCGGGTAAGATACGTGAGGTACAAAAATAGCCAGCGGAAGCGAGTCAACGAGAAGGAAAGTGAAACTCTGTGCGCGAGCGGGCAGGCAGGTATCCTCTATCATGTTAATTGTCACGAGGCTCATTAGACATCATTCGGCGCTCTTCCCTGGTATTTGCTTCCAAACCCCCTCTCTTTCGTCTACGATAATAGTCCTACTAAATTATAATCTAACATGCAAGAATATCTATACTCTATTCCTAATGTTCACTTGATGTATTAAATTCATGACAATCGTGAAGAGAATGGAGCTAGTGTTGAATTTCTCTCATAAAATTCCCGACGTTTCTTATTTTCAAACTTTGTAATACAGTAATGAAGTGCGTAATATCTGTAAATGTATCATGCCGACGGATGGAAGTGAGAAATGCAGGAGAAATTGCAGTTAATAGACGCAGAATAAAGCTGATATTAATATTCTTTAGGATTCGTTCTAATAAAAAAAAAGGGGGGGGAAAACACGTGTGGATCGCACATTTCTGGCTCTTTCATTTATCTAACGGAGTCGAGATTAGTAAGCTGAACTCATAATGGGAGATATATCTGAGCTATTATATCTCATTTTGTTAAAGCAATGTAGGTAACTTCCGTAATGTTGGTAAAGATGTTAGATAAGCAAAGAGATAAGAGAGGAGCGAGGGAGAAGTGTGTCGGAGCGATTCACGTAACAGGCGAACCCGATGGCCGGCATTCCTGTCGGGCGCAACAGTCGCTGCGGCCGACGGAAGCGAATCCTCCGGTGGCTGATGTAACACCGCGGAGACCCACTGACACGCATCGGATGGTAATGCTTATTCTGCGAGATGAAGAGAACTGCCTCAACTTACACGCCGTAGACGTGGACGGGAATCGGAAGTTGCATCTTTCGAATGAAATTTCCACGAATAAGTAACATGATATAGGAAAGAGAGTATGTAGAGAAAGATTCTTGCGTTTCATTAAATAAGAAAAAATTAAGACGCCAAATCGATACATCAAGTATGTCATTTAGTATTAGAGATGCCAAGAGAGAGTGAAGTAACAAGTACTTGTTAATTGTTTATTGATTTGATTGTCTATAAACAATAATTTTAACGAGAAATTTAAGAAGTATTTCAGAAAAATTGAATTCAATATAGTATTGATAATCTTAGCAGCAAAATTCATTGGCGCAATATATTTCCAATATATGCCTATGTTAATGAATAAATGTATCGTTAATGAATTGTGCTACTATCCAAACAAAACAAAAAGTCGTTATGACATCAAAATGACGTCAAAGTGATTCCAAAATAATTATTAAAAGTCACTTTCCGATTAGTTACGATTCATTTTAACGTCATTTTGACCTTATCGTGACCTGTTGTTCTGGGTAGGGAAATCTCATAAATCTCTTTTTAAGTCATGTAGTCTAAATGATCTATGCACCTACACACTCCCTTGGTGAAGAGACCAAATAATTACTTATTTTGAGTATTATATAGATAAAAGCACTGTTTTTAGTGCTTTTAATAAGTAATTATTTAGCTTTTCCAGTATTAAACTTCTCTGGACTGTCACATCAGGCCAGTAACGATCAATCGCGCGTTTTAAACGGATCTGACTGATTTTTGTGACTGTAAAATATTCTTCAACATTTAAAACAAACGCAGAACTAACCTCGACCGTTCTGCGCGTCGACAAAATTCGTACGCACGAAGTTTAAATATCACGCACGTGCGGCGGAATGTGGTACCGGTCTCAGGCTCGCGCGTCGCGGATATCATCATCATCATCATCATCATCGGCAACGTAACGTTCGGATCGTTACGATCGATAACGGGTTGCTGGTTTCGTCGTCTTGTCACTTTCCCTGCGGTACGGGTTTCCCGCGGAGAATCGTGCGTTGGCTTAAGTGTGTCACCGGGTCTACCGAGTGCAAATAAAACGCGATCACTTAAAGCACTATAGTCTTGCCGAGTAGAGTAAACTGTCACATTGTATCGCGCTGTAAGCTGTTATTTGCCAAGCATGAGTACAGTTGTGCAATGTGTACAAATCCTTCTTATGATATGGTAGACATCTGGCAAGACTTCCCGTACTTTGAGATACTTTAAAAAAAGCGATAAAATACAAGATTTTTTATCACTTAACGTTCATTATGATAGTTATCTATTTACATGTAAATTTATTTATTGGCGTTGCACGAGCGTATTTTTTTTACTTAATTATTTTAACACATTAAAGAGAGAAGTTATTAGCGCATTTGGAACGTAAGTTTGAAAAATGTAAATAAGGCAATATAGTTCTGTTGGGAATGTTGGGTGCTATGAGTATTGATAAATATCAAGATTCTTTTAAAAAATTGCTTTTCAAGTGTCTTTGCGTTCTACTCATTTTCGTTTGTAATCGCTGAAAACACGAAAATTGAAAAATTGGAAAGTGTGTCGACCCCACTCTCCCTTTCGTATAGCCACTCCACTCGCGCATCATCGAAGAACGTCTTCGACGAGGTGGACGCTTTCGATGTCGCTTAGACGTTGCGTAACATCTACCTACGAACCCGGTTCTAGTTCTCTCTCTCTCTCTCTCTGTCTCTCTCCCCCCCCTCTCTCTCTCTCTCTCTCTCTCTCTCTCTCTCTCTCTCTCTCTTCGTCTGAGGACGAGTACTGTGCGTTATCGCGTGTGACTTCGATTGACGCCGTGGGTTATTGCAATGGAAACGGCATAACGACGCGATTTACAACGCGAGATCGCATA